>NW_020897734.1:1483591-1507988 GCF_003984885.1 Neopelma chrysocephalum
ATAAGGAAAGAACAGGCCAATATGTGGGAAAGAATAAGAAAGTGTTTAAAAATGCAGCTGTAGTGAACAGGGAAGCTGGATGTTTAGCTCAGACTCTCTGTATTTGAGACTGCAATCCTCCCTTTTTTTTTTTTAGCTATGGACACGCCCTCCTGCCGGGTGAAGGTGCAGCAATGGCAGAGTATGTAAAAGCAGGAAAACGTATTCCCCGGAGAGGCGAGATCGGTTTAACCAGTGAAGAGATCGCGTCATTTGAGAGCTCCGGTTACGTCATGAGTGGCAGCAGGTATGGTTTTGATCATGGCAGTGGTTCAGTGACGTTTTCAAGAGCTGCTTTCTCTGTTGGCTGAGTGGAAGGCCGCTTCCAAGCTCTAGTTGAAAGTGTGGAGGAGAAGGTGCTCTGCATGCTTGCAATAATCTACACCAAACTCCCCATTGCTGTAGACAGATGGTGAGGTTTTAGAGGATGCTTTCTCCTCAAGAGCAAAAGTTCTTTCCAGGCAATATACTTCTAATTATCTTTATTTCAAATGAGGAGATGCTTGTGCCAGGTGGTGTGTTTGGACAGCCCTGGTGATGTGCTGGCCAGTAGGAGACAAATCAAAGTGTGAGAGGTTGGCTGCACTTTTTGCTCTATGAGTCCTCCAGGAATTTCACTTAAATTTTGGTGAGCCAGCAGCTGACACCCTGGGGGTAGGTGGGACTTCTGGCTGACTGCCTGAGAGCAGACACGCCCAGAAGTCAGTCCCTTGCTCTGCCACGCTCCTTCTTGTGAAGGTTTGTGTGCAGGTTTGGATTTTGTAGTGCAGGTATCTTTATTTAAAGCCCCTGAAAACATTCAGGCCAGTTGATGGAGCTGTCCCAGGGCAGTCTGCCCATGATGACATGCACCATGTTCTCCTCCACAGGCATCGGCGCATGGAAGCCGTGCGTCTGCGCAAAGAGAACCAGATCTACAGCGCAGACGAGAAGAGAGCCCTGGCCTCCTTCAACCAAGAGGAGAGGAGGAAACGAGAGAACAAGATCCTCGCAAGCTTTCGAGAGATGGTCTACAGAAAGACTAAGGGCAAAGAGGAGAAATAATGCTTTGTTTGAGCTGTGCACCACAGATTGTACCACGCAGCAGCTGACCTGTTCCAGTCGTGATTTGAAAAATGCTGCAGGTGCTGCAGTGCCTTTCACCCAACAGGGCTGGGCCCCAGGAGTGGATTACTTCTGTCAAGAAAACAGAGTTACTTTCATCAGATTCTCTAGGGTGATTTGTTCACCATCTACAAGGAATCCCTGTAAAGTGAAAGGCTACAAGGCAGGGAAGGCAGGAACAGACAGGAAGATTAGAGGTGTCGATGTTCTGTGCTTGCTTTGAATCAGACAAGCAGGAGGATCCCATGGGAAGAGCTTTGTTACATAATACCAATGTGTCATTTTTTTTTATTCCATTTATTTTGATTTTTCATAGAATCATTTAGCTTGGAAAAGACAGTGAACAAGCTACTACTAACAGCAGCAAAAATGAAGGAACTCCTGAGTTCTTGTTTAAGATCTGGGACTGTCTACTATTTCTTCAGAAGTCTTTTAGATTTAGGTTTTTCTCAAAACAGTGAAGTTTGGTTTGTGGTTCAAACTAGACTTGTAAATATTCTGTAAATGAGTTTGTAATTTAATACAGATGGGCTTCAGTTACTTTAAAGCAAGCAGATTGCAATTGGGATGTAAAGTAACAGTAATAGGAGGGTCTGCTCTTCACTGAAATCTGTGGTGAAGAACAAAGTTGCTTGCTTCTTTTTCTCCTATGTTATACATAGGCATCAGAGCAGTGGGCTGCAGTGATTGGAACCCCTGGATGTATACAGGTGGCAACAAGGATGTGTCTTTCAATTTATTTGAAATGTTTATGTCTATGAAAGTGCTCTAGAATAAAACCTTATTTTAACTCCGGTAGTATTTTAATTTGGTCTGTTTCAGCAGCATTACATGGTTTGCTTTAAGCTCTGTACTTGGAGGCCTTGCTCAAGCAGTGCTTATGTGGTGGTTATCTTTGATTCAACTGCATATTTCCAAACATATCGCCTTTGAACTTGTTTTTAAAAACACTTGAGAAAAAGAAAGTGTTTTTGAGAGGGCTTTTGTTCCCCTAAATCCTTTTTTTATTTTTTTTGTTCCCCTAAGTTGGGCAGCAGAGATGTCTCGTATATTGGTGTGAAGAAGATAAAAGTCTTAAAGTCCTATAATGTTTTCCCTATAGTTCCACAGACCAGCAAATCCCTCCCAGCTGTCTCTTCGCATTTACACTCTGGAACCTGGTTCCATCTTGGTGTACCCACCCATACCTGCCAGCAACCATCATATAAAGCCAACTACCATGTCAGGGCATCATTGATCTGGCACACGTTCAGTGCTTTTGATGTATCCACAAAGCAGAAATGCTGCTAAGGAAGAGCTTTTCTTTCTTCATGGTGTTTATTTGGTTCTCCACAACAGAGCATTGGTGATGGTGAATTGGAGCTGCTCATTGGGAACCAAGTCTTTCTATGAGGATTATTTTATTTTCAATAATGTCCTGAAGCCACTTTTCTCTAAACTGACACTCTTCTGGCCTGGAGGATGGAATAAAAAGAGGGTAAATTGTAAGAATAATATTGAATCCAAGTTTGGCCAGCTCAGAGCTGGCCTTTATTCATCAGGCAAGCCTATCTGCTGCAATAAAGACCACACCTAGACCTGGGTAAGCAGGACATATTCTTCCTGGAGAAGGCAGATGCCCACGGGGTGGCTATCCATGCTTGTGGGGGAGTGAAGCTAATAATAAGCAGGTTCATTTCATTTTGTGAAGCAAAATTTTGACAGCTTCTTCCACCTCCCTGATGTGACTGCAAACTTACTTACATGGAGCTCCCTCTTTGGTTTTGGCATGGAAAAGCTTGCTAGAACCTCCTGAGTTGTGTCAGTGACAGAAGAGTAATGACATTTACCTGCGAATCAGCCTGCTGGACTCCAGTCTGAAGAAAACCTCCACAGGCGAGGTCTGCAAGAGAGCAGACACAGGGCAGAGGTGACGTACAGCCCCTCAAAGAGCAGACATGGTATTTAGCTAAGAGCTACTATCTATTTCTTCAAAAATAACCTGGATATTTGTACAACATTTCTGATACAGATTAGAACAGTTTTAGTTTAAAGCCTCTATGAGTATTTTCTTGTAAAGGTAAAGCCTCATAAGTTACAATTCTAAGCGTGTGGGATGATGTAAGATTTCTGACCAGCTATGGGCTGTTGTGCTGGTTTTGACTGCCTCAGGAATCCCTGTGCTCTTTTCCCTTAAAGGACTGGTGTGTGGCATTTCTGAGTACTTACGTCAGGTTTGAGTTTGGAGATCACTATAACAAAGTAGACACTTGCTGTTGCTCGTGGGATGGGTTTTCTGCGTGTTGGGATGCCCCAGCAAGCTCTGTAATGGTACCTCTTGCTGTCCTTCAGTTCTTCTTCCTCAAGAAATTCAGAGTGGTGAAGCCAGCTTTTGTGAATGTCCCATGTCTGTCGAATAAAGGCATCACACTGAGACTCCCTCTGTCCAGTAGAGGTGACTTGAGGGCAGTGCTAAAAAGGAACCAGAGGTGCTGTCCTTAAATTTTTCACACTTCTTAACAGCGAGAAGGTGTGACCTTCCCAAATGGATGGAACTGTCACTCACAGAAATGAGCTCTTCAATCTGCTGCCGCCCTCTCTCCACTGTGAAGTTGTTGCCTGTGGTCCACTGGATAGTTTTGATAACACGCTTGGCTTCTAAAACAAATAAAATGCTGACAAATCCTCCTAGAAAAAAAAAAACAAAAAACCAAAACAACAAAACAACACACGCTAATAGAGCAAACACAATACCTTTTTCCTTTTTCTTCAGCTCTGGCAGACAGTCCTCTGTACTGCTTCTCTCATTGTCTGGGGGTGCGTGATCTTTGTCCTCTTCCTTGTCCATTGGCTTCACCTTTAGAGAAAGAAAAGTAGAAACACAGTGAGATAGAGCTGCAGGACCCATCAGAGGAACACGGAGAGCAGCGCCCAGTCCCTCGCTGGCTCCTCGCCCCCGCTCACCCCCCTCAGCGCTGCCCGGCCGGACGGGGGGTCCCGGGGGGTCCCGGGGCTTTTTTATTCCAGGGAAGGTGTCCAGCCCCGAGGAGCTGCTCCCGGGCCCCGGCGCTGTCCCTGCCGCAGTCCCGGCTCCCCGTCCACGGGAGCGTTCTCCCCGCGTCACCATGGAGAGGCGGTGCCGTCTCCCGGCATCCCCGTCGGCATTCCCTGCGGATACACCGACCCCGGGAAACGCCTCCCCAGCAGCCGCAGTCTTCCGGAAAAGGAAGACAGGAAAACAGCTGTGGGATCCTGCCAGATTCTCTGTTTGTCGTGTTTCTGCCAGTCTCGGCAATGGGGGAACTAAAGCAGCCTCCGCTCTGTGCTGTGCTGGGCAGAGTCTCAGCCCAGCCCGGTGCACAGAGGGCTGTATTCTCCCAGCCCTTCAGAGGGAAAGGACCAACAGGGAAAGGCCAGAAATGTTTTAGCATATCACAGTGTGCTGAATTCACAGCAGCTGCTCTTCCAGAATGACAAAAGGCTGCTACATGGATTCAGCTGCTAGATCAATAATGAGCAAAGTGTAGGTCCTAGTCCTTGTGGTCTCATAGAGATGCTTCCTGTCCAGCTGAGAGAGCATTAATACAAGCCTGGACATTTCTCAGAAATTTGTCTGATCCATGTGACTCTGCACCTTGTTCCCTCCATGTTGGTTGTGATCATTCCACACCCCGTGTCTCACAGGGGATCAATGTTGGTGGCAGTGACACAAGATCTGCGTTTCACTCTGACTGCTACCCAGGAACAAGGAGATAAGTAAGAGGCATTGTTATAGCAGGTTTAGGATGTAGCAGAGGCAGGTTTTGGCTTTATTGTAAGTTGAGACTGCTGACTAGTGCTATGCTGGGAGGGAAGAATCCAAGCTGCAGGAGGTGACACTGGCTATTAATGCAGGCTGCTGCAGTCAGCAGCAGGGAACTGCACATCAGAAGTGGGTGCAAAAATAGAATCAGTCTTCCTGGCATTCCTCTTCCTCCTCTCACAGACAGCCTGGTGTATATCAGGGTGCATAAAGTGAGGAAACCAGTTCTGTCCAAAGCTTTTATGCGACTTATGCAGCTCGTATGCACCTCTGGGATAACAGATTTAAGAAGGGGGAAAAAAACCTGCAGTTTCAAGACTGCAGCTGGAGAGGAGTGAGGATATGTGGGAGGAACAGCTCTGCACACACCCAGGTCAGTGAAGAAGGAGGGGGAAGAGATGCTCCAGAAGCTGAAGCAGAGATTCCACTGCAGCCCATGGAGATCCACAGGGGAGCAGAGATCCACCTGCAACCCATGGAGGACCCATGCCAGAGTAGGTGGAAGTCCAAAGGAGGTTGTGACCCCATGGGAAGCACACACTGGAGCAGGCTCCTGGCAGGACCTGTGAGCCCATGGAGAGAGGAGCCCACGCTGGAGCAGGTTTGCTGGCAGGTCTTGTGCCCCAGCAGGGGATCCACGCTGGAGCAGCCTGTTCCTGAAGGACTGCACCCTGTGGGAGGGACCCACACTGAGCAGTTTGTGAAGAACTGCAGCTTATGGGCAGGACTCACAGTGGAGAAGTTTGTGGAGGACCATCTCCCGTGGGCAGGACTCCAGGCTGGAGCAGGGGAAGAGTGTGAGGAGTCTTCCTCCGAGGAAGAAGGAGCAGCAGAGACACCATGTGATGACATTCACCACGTCCCCCATTCCCTGTCACCCTGCACAGCTTGAGGGACACGAGGTAGAGAAAATCAGGAGTGAAGTTGAAGCCAGAAAGAAGACAGGGGTGGGGGGAAGGTGTTTCATCATTTGGTTTTATTTCTCATTATCCTGCTCTTATTTGATTGACAATAGATTAATTTCCCCGAGTTGAGTCTCATTTGCCCTTGATGGTAATTGCTGAGTGATCTCTCCCAGTCCTTATTTCCACCCATGAGCCTTTCATTATGTTTTCTCTCCCCTGTCCAGCTGAGAAGGGGAGTGACAGAGCAGCTTTGGTGAGCACCTGGTGTCCAGCCCCGGTCACCCCACCACAGCAACACAGATACAAGGGCTGAACACACATATATCTTTATTTAGGAGTTAAATCATTCTCAATAGATACGTGGATTCTTCAAAGTGCTGCCACCTTTGTCTATGTTCTCCAGACCCTAAAAAGAAAAAATAACAGCTATATCTGCATCATTCTTGCCACTAATGTGCAACAGGGCATAGCTGAAAATGCCAGTTTTCAAACTACACCTACTTACCCAAGTCCTAGTTAAAACACAATTAAAATGCACAGCCCCAGAGGCAGATCAGCTGTGGGCACGGAGCCCGACAGCCCCGGGAGCGACTAGTGCGGCCGCGGGAACCCCATCCCAGAGCCCGGGGATGGAGGAGCAGCGCCTGGCTCCCACCTCAACCCCCCGGTGGTACCTGCCCATGCCCCAAAAACCTGCCTTGGACACGTAGTACTTGTTGACACCCGAGATCCGCCGATCCCTTTCCATCAGGGTCCACTGGAAGGGGAAGCGGGCGATCCTCTTCTCCTGTGGGCACAGCGATGCCTGTTACGGCCCCGGGCAGGGTCCCCGGCGGGTTCGCCGGTATGGGGGTGTCCCGAGGGATGGGGGAAAGGGGAGCCCCGGGAAGGCAGGAAGGAAGGGATCCCAGAGAGATGCAGGGGGCTGAGGGGTAAGGGCGGTCCCGGGGGGAAGCGGAGCCCCGGCGCCGCGGATCCCGCCCCGCGCTGACCTTGCCGCCGTTGGTTAAGCGGTTCATGAACATGGTGGTGAAGCCGGGGATGCTGAGGCAGACGCCCATGATGGCCATGCCGGGCAAGATCTCGTACCACATCCTGCCGGTGCCGCTCCCGGTCCCGGTGCCGGTCCCGCTGCGCCGCTCCCGGGGCGCTCCCGGGGCACTCCCGGCCTGCCCCGCGCCCTTCCCGGCCTGCCCCGCGCCCCTCACAGCCCGGCGGGCCCGGAGGGGCGGCGGAGCGACAGCGCTTGCGGGGGACCGGCTCTCGGCAAGGAACGAGGCCGTGCCCGCGCTCCAGCCCGCCTGATCCCGATCCCGATCCCAATCCTATTCCCAATCCCAATCCCGCGCCCGGTGCCGGTCGCTGACACCGCCGGAACTGGCGGTGCCGGGCGCGGTGCACGCCGGGAGTTGTAGTCCGGCGGCGCCCCCGGCCCGTTTCAGGCGTAGTCTCGCGAGAGGCGGCGGCCAATGGGCGCGCGGGGGCGCGCGGCGCTGCCCTGGCCCGGGATCGGGATCCGAAGCGGGGCCGGGATGAAGGAGGACAAGGAGAACGCCAGGCCCAAGGAGCGGCGAGGGGCCGCCGCCGGGCCGGGGGCTGTGCTGGGCGCGGGGCCGGGCCCCGCCGCCGGCACGGAGGGCAGGGCCGGCGCGGCCGAGATCGACCGCCTGGAGCGGCCCAAGGACAAGAAGGAGACGCTCAGCAAGGTGGGGCCCGCGCGGCGTTCGGGAATGGGCACCCCCAGGGAACGGGCACCCCAGGGAACGGACACCCCCCGGGAACGAGGCACCCCAGGCCCAGGCAGCCCCCGGCACCAGGCCCTATCGCGGTAGCAAGAACCACCCCTTCAGGAACGGGCCCCCCCACCCGGTAACGGGGCCTTCTTCGGGTAACGGGGCCGCCTGCGGGGGCCGGGGGTGGGGGAGAACGGGGCCGCCCCGTCCCCGGCACTGCCGCCCTCTGACCGCCGGTCCTGCCGTGCCGCAGGTGGTGATTCGGCGGCTCCCGCCCAGCCTGACGAAGGAGCAGCTGGAGGAGCACCTGCAGCCCCTGCCCGAGCACGACTACTTCGAGTTCTTCGCCAACGACTCCAGGTACGGCCGCGGGCCCCGCCCGGGCGCTCCCGGGAGCCGCCGCTGCCGTCCCCCGGGCCCCGGTGGCGCCGCCGCCTCGTCAGCCGAGCGCCCTCGGTTTGTGTCTCCGCAGCCTGTACCCGCACATGTTCTCCAGAGCCTACATCAACTTCAAGAACCAGGAAGACATAGTCCTCTTCAGGGATCGCTTCGACGGCTATGTTTTCGTCGATCACAAAGGTGAGTGAATGGCACTCAGTGTGTGTTGCTGCTTTCCCGCTGTCTGTGCCGTGTGCTGATTGAGTATTGGAGGGGTGGGGGTGAGCAGCCAATTCTGGCTTGTTCGGGTTAAGTGCCTTAAATACATGATATGTAGTATTTCACAGAACAAAGAAAACTCCTTATGCTTTGTGGAAACTAGTCTAAATTGACTTTTTTTATAGATATGTTTTTAAATGGATTGTGTATATGATGTGTAAAATCCAGATGGGTGTATACAAGGCAATAGTGGTGTTGATATAAATCCTAATACTGAAGTGAATGTTTGCCCTGTCATACCTGAGTATCAAGTCTGTAAAGTGAAAGCAGGTACATGCTGTCAGCGTACAAACAAATGAAGCTGAGGTTACTGATGTCACCCTCTGCTATTCCCCTCACCTGTTCTGTGCACTTCCAACAGTGTCACTTATCTTTTGGTCAGTTTTTACCTGAAGCTGTTGCTTGTTTCAGTTTACAACTGAGTGAGTCATCTTGGTTCAGTAAAAGGAACAGCTGCTTCTTTGCAGATTAAGTTGTGAAAGTGACTGCTCTGGAGACAGTAATCTGTAGAAAACATATTTGGTTTAATTAATTGGTTAAAAATTTGAGTATTTAGTCACCACTTACCTGTTTTCTAAACATGTTAGGTTTCATGGTTTTAAATTTTGCCTTTCAGAAGTGCTTACATTGGGCAGCACTAAAAGTTCCTGTTGGCTTGGGCAGTGAAAGGGTCTCACCTGGAGCTTTGATTCAAGTGCATGTGTTTTACAATTCATCCAGACAGGTGTTCTGTGTGACAAAGCTCTGTCCATAAGATTCTTTTTTATTTGGGGGAGTTACAAGTTTATGAATTCTGCTGTCTCTAAGGTGTTTTTTTAATTAAATTGCTTTCAAAATGGAAGAATTTTTTTATGCTGTCTAAATAATCTCTTCTGGTATTGCACGTTTCTTGTGAGGCTTATCTTCCTGCTTTAGATATGGACAATATGGTCTATTTTATATCTGTTTCATCTCTATTTTAATGTGTTTTCCCCTCTCCTCTCAACAGGTCAGGAGTATGCTGCCATAGTTGAGTTTGCACCTTTCCAAAAAGCTGCAAAAAAGAAGAGTAAGAAAAAGGATGCCAAAACTGGAACTATCGAAGATGGTATAACAGCAAGATAGTTTGTTTTGCATGAGTAGATTGAAAATCTTAGCAGCAATTTGAATATGTTTTTACTGTGACACTGTAATTCCATCAGTGGGATGTTTGCTTATTGGCACTGCTTTGTGAGGTGCAAGTCTATTAAATGGTTGTCCCAGACAAACATAATGGAGTAGCTCATTTGAGAGCTGCCAACTTATGAAAAGATGGCATACAAACAACCCAACTTATGTAAATCCAACCCAGACTTCCAGCAGTGCGTAATGCAAATGCTTTTCATGCTACAATATATCTCTTTTTTCTTTTTCCCTTTTTTTCCCCTCCCCTTCCTTTTCCCCTTCCCTGTAGATCCAGAATACAAGAAGTTTTTGGAAAGTTACAGTGCAGATGATGAAAAATTAACCTCCACTCCTGAAACTTTGTTGGAGGAAATAGAGGCAAGAAACAAAGAGCTAATAGGTATGGAAATCTGTGTAGTATAGTTATATTTTCCTAGAGCACAAAGAAACATATGTGGTTTGTAATTTGAAGCTGTGATTTCTCAACCTGGAGGAGACTGAATTCTTTTGTGTGCCTGCTTAGTATTTGTTAAACCTCTAGGCTTATATTATTCAGTGTATATTTTGTTTTGTTCCCATCCTCTAAATTCTTCTCTAGGTTTAAGTTTTAGGTGAGAAAGTTCCTTCCTGTTGCCAGCTGCTGGTCAGATGTTTGTTAGCCAGGCCAGGCTGTGGAGTGGCTGCATTTCAGTGGATGCAGTGATGTTTAGTGCACAGTGCTGTGAGTGGTGATGTTCCACGCAGGCACAAGTTAAGAGATAATGGGATTGGGTAAAATACCACAAAAAATTATCAGGTTGCTCTTTTTAAGCATGTTCCAGGAATATCTTTAAAACCAAGAGAGTCTGGGAAAAGCCTAATGCAAACTGAGTATCCCTGTACACAGGGATATCATATTAGTGTCCTAAAGAAGTTTCTAGAATCCTAAAAGTTGCCACTGTTCAGAGATAGGTTTGGAATTCTTGTTTCAAAGTATTGCTGTACGTGAGAGGAGACAGGCAGGGGAGTCCTTAAGGATGCTTCACTTCATACAGGGTTTTGTTGTATTGCAGTATTGGATAAGGCAAACTGTTTACATTTGTTTTGTATATTCTCTAGCTAAAAAGACTACCCCTTTATTGAACTTCTTGAAAAACAAACAGGTAAGACTTACCTCCAGAATCTTCTTGTTTGCAAGTACAATTTGCTCATTTAAAGCATGGTTGTAGATATTGCAATATGTGTATTGATATGTTTCTGCCCTTCCTTTTGAAGAAGGATCTTTTGACCCAACTCACTTGTCAACACCTGGTTCACGTATTTTAAAGTACTAGAATGTAGGTCCTTGTAGGAATGGTGGTGCTTTGTGTACATTCTGGTCCCAGCAAATTGTCTCTTGTGGCACTGCCAAAACAGATTCCATTTTAATGCTTCCATTTTTAGTGCACTTACAGCTGAGGTCCTTGTGGATGATCTTTCTCCTAGCACATAATGTTATTTTAACTTTTAGCAATGGAGAAAATCAGAGGTGGGGCAGATTAAATGAAAATTAGAATGATAAAGGCTGAGCCAGTGTTGTGGTTGGGCTTTTTAAGACAGTACAAATCAAGGCTTATGAGTAAGAAAAAAATATTGCTGCAACATGTTCAGGTTCATAACAACAGTAGAGGTGACAGGATTTTTTTTTCTTTTATAGTAGAGGCAGCTTTGAGGTGAGTTATTTCATGGCTTAAAGAGATGTTTTCTAGTTTGGAGATACACTATTTCTCTTTGCTTTTACACACACAGAGACTGAGAGAAGAAAAAAGAGAGGAGAGGAGGAGGAGAGAATTGGAAAGAAAAAGACAAAGAGAAGAAGAGAGAAGAAAATGGAAAGAGGAGGAGAGAAGGAAGAGAAAAGAAGCAGAAAAATTGAAGAAAGTAGACAGATGCCCAGAAAAAGAAAGAGACAGATCAAAAGAAGAACCAAAGATTAAGGTCTAGAACAGTTCTTTATTATAAACTGTTACACTCCCTTTCCCCTATTATTTGTATATCAGTCTCAAAATGTGCTTTGAGTATTGTGCGAAAAATCACATGAGTTTGGTGTTAGTAAATTACCAATTTTTTGTAATATTCAATAGTAGGCAATGTAAAGGTTTACATGCTGTAATGCTTCATAGTAATATTTAAACTTTTTGTCATGTGACTGTTGTACATGCCGTGGTAAACAGGATTGTGAATTCACTATGGAATGGAGACTATTTTTAAGCTTTCTAAAATGGCCTGGTTTAGGAGAAAAATCCTAGTCTGCTGTGTGAATAATGCTTACTCATACACTCCAGCTTTTAGAAATGCTGCTATTTGCAGTAATATTTCCTTAATGTTCACTTCTCACTGGACTGTGGTTCCTTTGATGCAATTTCGGTGTTGTGCCAGACAATATGTATTAGAGTGAGCTTTTTAGTTGAGACTTCTGTTTTCTTTGTAGCTACTTAAGAAGCCTGAAAAAGATGAAAAAGACTTGGAGAGAAAAGAAAAATCCAAGAAACTGGAAAAAGAGACTCTGAGGGAGGAAAAAATTGCGAGTAGTGCATCTGCCAAACGATCTGATGGGGAGACAAAAGAAGAGAAGGCAAAAAAGTATTTTAGTACTTGCTATAAATATATATGTATCTATAACTTGTTTCCTGATCATAATGAGGCTTAGGCTGCTCTGCTTTGTCAATGTTTTGAAATTCCTTTTAAATGCTTTTTCTGATATAAGGCACAGGCTGTGTTCTCTGTGGCAGTGCACATCCCTGTGATTGCAGAAAGCTCTGTGAATTACCTGAAAATTCTTCACTAGTGGACAAATTTTAATATTTTTGCAACTCAGTGTGAGAACTGCACTAAAGAAGCCCAGGTGTAGGTGACTGCAGCAGGCTGTGAGCACTGTCCTTGCAATGAGATGATTATAAACATGGTGAGAGGAGAGGTGTTCTCCAGTTACTAGTCCCTCTAAGGTCTTGTAAAAAGGTCAAAGTGGAAATTGTAATTCTCAAAAGCTCTGTGATCCGTTCGAGGTTCAGTTTTGTTGTGTGAGAAATAGAGATGAGACACAGAAATTCAGGTTTTTGTAAAGCCAGAGGAGACTCAACCAGCTATGCAAGTAGGAAGCTGGGAAGTGCTAGTGGTCAGTGTCCTCTCTGGCTGTCGTGCATGACTCGGGTTGTCACAGCTGCCCAAGAGCTCCCTAGAACCTGCCAGTGTGTCGTCCTCCTATTGCACATTTGCACCACTATTACATTGATCTCCCGGCTCTGTTTGATGAATCTTTTGAGCTTAATTTTCAGTTTTGTTTTCATACAGATCAGAAGATGAGTGTGTAAAGGACTACAGGGACCGAGATAGAGATTTTGACAGAGACAGAGAATATGAGAGAGCGCAGAGAGAGAAACTGAGACGCCAAGAAGAGGAGCGTCGGAGGCAGAAAGAGCGCTATGAGAAAGAGAAGGTTTTTAGAAGAAAAGAGGAAGAGGTGAAAAAGGAGAGAGACTTACTCAGAGAAAAGGGAAAGAAAAGTGATCTTACAGACTTTACCAGCAGCACGGACAAATCTGAGAAAGTAACCAAAGATGATAAAAAAGAGGATACAATTAAGAGAGATCGTATCAGAAACAAGGTGCTGAATTTCTTTAAATTCATGTGTTGATTCATAGGGGTCAGTTTGTGTTTTTTAGGATAAAAGCACTTCAAGGAAAGAACCATGTGGTTTCTCTGTTGAAAATTCTCCCTGTTCTGGCAACAAACTCTGCCATTACTTGAAAGTTTTTTTTTCCTGTTTATCCACTGAACTTTGCTAAATTATTTGTGGTATTTCTTGTCACTGAGTAGGAATTAAGCCAAGATACCATGGGTTAAATTGTAAAACACTGATACCTTTCCATTTGCTGACTTGTACCATGTGCCGTATCTTTAAGGTGTTGGTAGAGCATCAGTATCTCTGCTGATGCTACACGTGCCTGAAAATGCATCTCTAAGTGGAAGAGTGATTGAACAGGCTCCTCTAAAGCAGTGTCAAGACTCTACTTACAGAATAGGGCATGTCCTGTAGGCTCAAGAAATGTCTTGAGTTTAGTTTTATATCGTCAGCAAATTAGTTTTTGCAGCATTGCTGTGCATGTTTTCTGTGTCACTTAAGACATTGTCAGGTACAAATGAAACTCAGGGTTTTGAAGATTTGAAATTGGCCTCTTTTCTGATGGTGAGCTGAACTCAACAGGAAACAACTTGAACTGTGAGCAGTGTTCTTTGTGGCTTGAACAGGGATGTTGCCTTACAACAGAGACAACCTTGATTTGAGACACTTGAAGTTACATTGCCACCATGGTGGAGTAATTTAACTTAGAACACCCAGAAAAGTTTGAATTTGAGCCATTTCTAATACCACTGTTGCCATAATAACCCTGATAGAGGAGCTATGAAAGAGTCTAAACAGTTCTGGTTTGTTTCAGGATCGCCCAGCAATGCAGCTGTACCAGCCAGGAGCCCGAAGCCGAAGCAGATTGTGTCAGTATGAAGACAGTGCTGCAAAGCCCACAGATCAGGGAGTGGATAAGAAACAAGAGAGTGAGACCAGTCACATGAAGGAAGAGGAGTGACTAGCATGCAAGCCTTATGTGTTCTGACTGTCTGTGCAGCCAAAGAGCATGTACAACGCAATCCAGAAGTGCCTTCGAAGCGAAGAAGGAACAAAGGAAGAAAAGGGGGCATTGTGCTGTTGGATGTTTCTGGTTAAAGAACCTCAGTTGTAGATTCGGAATTTGAAATGTGTTCTCATTGTATTTTCAGTTATTTGAATTTATTTTCCCAGCATCTAACTACAACAGGGAAGAGAATCTTTGCGAAATAGAAAGATTTATGGCCTTAACTATGATAATAAATGAGTTGTGGTCAGGAGGGGATGACACCTGGATCTAAAGCCAGAGCTCTATTGTAAGGCGATGGGAGCTAGTGTTGGATGCACTTAGGCAGAGCAAGCTTGGAGTTGCCCAGACGTAATACAGGTGTTGCTATGTTGTGTGGTGCTCCTGCCTGAGGCAGGGAAAGCTAAATTGTGTCAGTCTAGCACTGAGACAGGTACACAGGCTGGGGTTGTTGAGGTACAAGTGGACAGGAGCCCTTTGGCACATAAGGAACAGAACATCTGGCAGTGCAGTGACAGTGTTAGGGAGGGAGAGACCTTCCTCTTCAGTGGTTCTCTGGATAAAGTAACTAAGTTGGAGTGTATGAATAAGCTGGCTTAAGAATGGAATATGTCTTGACAAATTCTTATGTAAAGTCTCCCTACATTGAAATGCTTCTTTTTAATCAAATGTAGCTGGTTTGGGCATCCTGTTCTTTTCCAGCATCCTCCCTTCTCTAGAGTCTGAAATGTTTCCCAACTCCTGCCCTCTCGGAACTGCTTCCTCTTCCCTCGTAACTTGAAGTATTGTTTTACAGCCCAGAACGAGACTTCGCCAGTAGCAGCTCCTCCCAAGCTAGCGAATTTTAGCCATAGCTGTTTTTTTTGTACTAAACCCAAATAAAACTGCACAAACTCGCTCCTCCGCAGCCGCCGTTCCCTCGCTGCGTGCGGGTCCTCCTGGCCGCAAGGGGGCGCTGTGCCAGCGCCGCCGGCGCCGCTCCGCCCCGCCCCTTCCGCCTCCTCTGTCGCCGCCATCGCCGGGAGGCCGCTCCGCTCCGCGCCATGGTGAGACCCCCCGAGCAATCCGCCGCCATCCGCCGCGCCCCGGCATCGCGCACCGCCGCTGCAGCGTTCGGGGGGCCCGGCGGGCCGGCCGCGGGGGTGGCGGGGCGAGGCGGCCGCGAGGGAGCGGGAGGGACCCGGGTGCGGCTCGCCCGGGCTTGGCGGGGCGGTGCCGGGGCTCCGTGAGGGACTGACCGCTGCGCTCTCTTGCAGTCGTCCCACAAGACGTTTAAGATCAAGCGCTTCCTCGCCAAGAAGCAGAAGCAGAACCGGCCCATCCCCCAATGGATCCGGATGAAAACTGGCAATAAGATCAGGTATCGAGCGCGGCTGGCGCGTCTTGAGGGGCTGCGGCCGCACGGGCGCGCTCAGGCGGCCCGGGCGGTGCGGGCCGAAGGAGGAGCTGATGGCATTTATGCCTCCAAAAGTGCTGTTTTGTGGCCGTGAGGGCCAGGCGGGGTGGCAGTGCAGGTGTGTTTCCGTGGGGTTTCCATGCCATTTCTTTCTGTAGCCGTTCTGTCCAGTGCTCTGCAAGAGTCCACAGGTGTTCAGTGATGGCACATGTAAAGCGAAAGCCTGAACTGCGCTTGTGGGTAATTTATTCCAGATTTTGTACCCTGGTAGCGTGTTTGTTCCTGACGGTCTTGGTCCACGTGGGGCGTGCAGAGGGTGGTGCCTATCTGAGCCCTCTGGTTAAAAGCTGTTGTATACTTTGGTCAGAGAGCTTGTTATCTCATCCACTTTTTTGTCTGGGCTTTTGTAAGGCAACAGAATTTTTCCTCCTCTTTCTCTCTCTTTGCCCTAAGCAGTGAGGAGAGCCACAGCAACAGTGGCTGGCTCAGGTAGTGAAACTGGGCAGCATTGCCAGGTTCTGTTCCTGTAACTCCTCCCAACTTGTTTCTTTTTAGACAGGATTGGTGGTGTGTACTTGCGGCGAGGTTCTGTTTTAGCTAAATTGCAGTACTTTGGAATACTTTACCGTGGGGCAAAATGATGGATTTTTGACGTGTGGCACTTGAGCACCTTGGTGATCAGCTGTGTCTGAGCTGTGTGCCCAAGCAGGCTGCAATTGCAGAGCTTCCTGCAGTGGGAGCACTGCCATTTTCCTGCTGAGAGCAACTCTTGTTACAAACACTGTCTGCGGTTTCACCTGCACCGTGGTGAAAACGTTTGTTCTTAACATGGACAAGTACATGCTCACAAATGGATATTTCTTGGGATAGACCTTTTCCATGTGCTGCTCTTCTTTCATGTTTTGAACAAATGTGTGTGTGCACTTTGCTAATTCACCCTGCTCTTGTCTTAGGTACAACTCCAAAAGGAGACACTGGAGGAGGACCAAGCTGGGCTTGTAAGGGAGACTGTCCTGGGAGCTCTAATGAACACTGGTCTTTCTGCATCAGATTGATACACCCTCAAGTCATTCCTTCTGTGGTGCTGGACTGCACTCCCCAGTGTGGAGTTTTTATAAGCTGGTCTGGGATGTTGATGTTAACTGGGAAAATCTTTTCTTGCATCTGAAACGTGGAGACTGTGTTCTATTAGTGTTCTTTCTTTCAGGCATCACCATGAGCATTGACAGTGCACAGGCTTACTAATAAATATGGACCTGAACTACTTGGTTGAAATAATTTTGTATATATATATGGTGGGATCATAACAGAATAAAAAATAACATTCCTGTGAGTATGTTCTCACTTAGTGTGAGGAACCCTGGCAGCTCTTTTCACGTAGAGTAGGCTGTGTCTTCCTTGTCACTCACTGACTGTAAACCTTTGAGAGCAAAATGTACCAGTTTTAAAAGAAAAAAAAGATATAAAAATCAGAACTGATTTTAGAGGAGTTATTAAAAAAAAAATTATTAGAGGAGCTACTCCCAGGTAGGATGTGGGGCAGGGCAGCCCTTGGAGCCTGCGATTAAAATCCTGGCTGGGGAGTGGGTGCAGCGGAATAACTGGATGAAAGAAAATTTTGCTAAGAGTGAGTAGATCTATCTCCTACAAAATGCAGTACTGTAAACTGTAGCACATCATCTCTGCTTGCTCCCTAGAATATGAAATAATCTGAGCTTGCTTTGGAGCTCTGTATTGGTTTGATAAGTCAGTTGATGTCAACCACAGGTGCAGCTTAATATAAAACATTTTCTGCAGACAGTAGTAGCTCAAGACAAGTCAGCTATTTAAAAAAGGGGAGAGGAAGAAAGGGATAAAACGGCTCAGAGTAGTTGTTACTCCAGCTCCCTGATGCTGGTATTTTCTGCTGGGGCCTGTGGAACCATTTATTTACCTCAGGGAAGTGGAGGAGGCGGCTGTGCTCTGCTCCCAGCCCGCGTGGCTGCTCCTTTCCTTTCTGCAGAGCTGACCCGGGGTAGGTGCTCCGGTCAGCAGGAAATCCCTGACGGTGCAAAGCCCATCCTGACACTGAGGGCTGCCAAGGTTCCTGGGTTCAGCTGCTGTGGTGGTTCCGTTCCTGAGAGGCAGCTTCCTGAGGAAGCCTCAGGATGCCACACCTGTGTTGCTGTTCTTCACATTGAAGGTAAATAGATTTACCTCCTTCGCATAGCGATTGGTAGCAAATAACACTGGGCACATCACATGTTCACTCGTGCAAATGCCAACAAATACACATCTCACTCACGGCAATCTGTCCCTCCTAAGCTGTGCTGGAGGGTTCTGTGAGCTGGGGCGAGCAAGGCTGGGATTTTTCCCAACTTCAGGATGCTGCAGAGGTATCATCTAGGTTCTCTTCCTGTCTAGTCAGAGTCTAGACTCCTTCGTTATCAGAGGGAAGCAGTAAGTCACTGCAACAGGAAAGCAGCAAACAGCGTTGCCAGAGAGGCTCACATGCTGCAGACACTTTGACCCCAATGATTTTGAAGCCTCTTTGCTCTTGGAGCAAGTGTTGGGAAATAACAGCACTGCTGAGGACTGAAGATCTGCCTTGGAGCCCTGTGAACCTCCCCCAGCCTTTCCATAGCACCACTGTTGGCAGGCAAAGCTGCTGTAGAGTTTCTCTTTAATTGTGTCTATGGGGATCTGGCTGAGGAGGAAAACAGTAATTTTATGGACTTAAGAATGGAAAGAGACAGTTTTCTCTATGGCATTTGTGGGAAAGCTTTCCTGAGCAATAGATTGAAAAATTTATTACTATTTGTTAGAAAGTCTCCCTATTACTGTCCTTAGTGTGATATTTTTATCAAATGGAAGCAGTTTCTACTAAGGAGCTGCTTTGGAAAATAACACCTTGTATTATTTTCCTCATTTGACAATCTATTTTTCACATTGGACATTAAAGGACAGCACATAGTAAATTTAGTGCAAATTAAACTTGGGATAAACTCAGTCTTCTGCAGAATCCTAACCCCTGGTTATGAATGCTTTCTGTTGTTCCTGTGGCAGCTCTGTTTGCCCTCTCCTCCCTGTGAGACTTGCAGGGGGGATCAGGGATCTCTGCAGAACTGGGCTAATGAGATAATTGAGACACCAACAGAAGCTTTAAAGAAAAAAATCTAAATAATTTGGATGTTTTACTACATTAATTTTGGTGGATACGCTGTTGCTTTTGAGTGAGAAGCAAAGTTAGAGCCAATTGTGTACTTGAGAAATATTTTTTTAAATGTGCCTGTATATCTAAACCAACTGCCCTTCTGCAGGTATGAAAATAAACTGTGCAAGACAGAGGGTCACTGGAAGTGGCGTGGGGTTTGGGGCAAACACAACGTGCAGCAGCAGGAGAAGATCCTTTCTTTGCTCAGTGAAAAAGAACCCAGGCAGGGCAGGGGGGTGTCATTGGTGTGTTGAAACACCGCCCAGAGAAGCTGAGCTCTGGTTCTGCTCTTTCTGAAGTCCCTGCCTAATTCGTCTCAGCACAGAATACAGGTTTAAACCCACAACCAAAAGATGGGGGAAAAGCTGCCTTTAAGGGATTTTCGTTACCTTCAAGGGGAATCAAGTACTAAAAATCATTTTGTGTTATTTAAGTGCAGCATTTGCCAGCTAAATTTTACCTTTGAATGGAACATTGAAGTCCAGGTTTCCTGGTGGGGTGTGACTAAGCTGCAGGTATGAGTGCCAAGGAAATGGCTCCTTCAAGGCAATTCTCATTAATTCTGCTGTTTACTCTGTGCCTTACTCAGAGGCGGATGTATGAGCAGTCCCGTGTCCCTTCCCTGACAGCTGTGAAAGGGTGACAGAGGACTAACAGGACAAAAAATATTTTGTCAGTCCCACCTGTCTCATCAACAGCACTTTGGTTACCAGAACTTGACAGCAGTGCTGTTCATGGAGTTTGTGCTGCTGTGACCAGACCTGCTGTCCCGTGGCATGGATGCGGCCAGAGCAGTTCCAGGAGGAGCTATGTTGCCATACTCTTCAATCCATTAGAGCTAAAGCATTACAAAACTGCTGTAGATCAGGCATTGAA
Source organism: Neopelma chrysocephalum (assembly GCF_003984885.1). Classification (NCBI taxonomy): domain Eukaryota; kingdom Metazoa; phylum Chordata; class Aves; order Passeriformes; family Pipridae; genus Neopelma; species Neopelma chrysocephalum. Next base: position 1,503,065 of record NW_020897734.1, read on the forward strand.
TTCATTCCCAGCATGTTTTGTACGTATCTACTGCTGACCTCAGAGATTAAAAAGACACATCTATATGTTCACCTAGTCACCTGGATCACTATCCACCCATGTGAAGGCTGCTCTTCCAATTGTTAGCTACTGCAGGCTGGGTGTCCAAGTACCATTTCAGAGCACAATCTGTATGTAATTGGGGTTGGCTCAGGGTCTGTGAAACCCACAGGCTCAGGTTCCCCAGAGGAAGTTACATGTGTATCTTTCTGCATCAAGATGCAAATTCATCTGTGCAGTCAGACCAGATCATCTCAAGTCTTTTGGCCACCTCTGCAGACCCCCAGAAAGGCAGCTGGAAAGAAACCACAACTCCCTTCCCAAACGAGGTGTGTCTGCAAGGGCTGTTGCTCTGTGAGGGGAACAGAAACTCCCCGGTTCCTGTCTGAGAGGCACTTGCTCAAATGGAACTGCTATTTAAGGAGGCAGGAATGGTCTCGTGCTGATGAAAAAGAGGAAGGGGACATTGTTTTTCTGAAGGTATTTTTAAGCAGCCCTGGCCTTCAAGAATGTAAAAAGCAAGTTGAAATCGTGGGCAGAGCTCCATTTGGTGAACAAAACACAAACAGGCAAGCAGAGGCTTTGCCCTTTTAATGCAGTGACCAGTACATACACATGGCATTTTGCTGCTGCAGGGATATTTATCAGTTTCATTTTTGAGCATGACCTCAGTAGCAATAAAGATGATCTCACAGCCTTCACATACCTTTTTCATGATATTGAGCAATGAATCATCTTTCCAGAGTTGCTCCTGAACTCCAGTCACCACAGAAGCCACCCCATCCCACCCCACTGGTGTCCTTGCTGCCTCTTCTGCTCTGGCCCCCATCCCCAGTGGGGCTGAGTGTCTCAGGCATCTCATTTTACAGGTAGGAGAACCAAGTCACTGAGTTTCTGTGTGACCCACCTACAGGCACACATAAAGTCTGCCAGCAGCCTGGGACAGGCAGCTCAAACATCCACCCACAGCCCCAGCACGGGATCCACACGTGGTGGGTCAGCATCCTCTCATGGGCACACGGGGTGTCGGAGAAGCAGCTCCCCACAGCTGAGCTGACATGTGAGTCCCTACCAAGGGGCTGCAGCAAGGAGTTCCCATCAGCTTGGGCGTGGGGTAAAAGCCCCTCTGCCGACAGGCAGTTTTTTGGAAGGGCTGTCCCTAGGCTGTGCTCCGATGGCTGTGGTGCTCCCCACACGCTCACTCCAGCACAGCCCCAAAGACCACACGAGACCCAGGGTGGCTGAGGTGCTGTGGTTTAATCCTCACTTGGCCAGGGTTTCAAGCTCCCTTCAGGCTCTTCTGGCTGCTATCCAGCATGGATTTACAGGTGAATGGGGACAGAGGAGCTTCAGTGCTCTTGGAAGAAAGCAAATGCCTGTCTAACAATGCCTCGGAGAGCTGACAGGCTCCAGGGGTGCTGGGCTTTCCCCTCAGCCCCAGAGTCCACAGAGTCCTGCCCTGCCCTGGCCTCTTTGGATGACTTACAGTTGTTGTTGGTGTTGTGAGAGTGCAGCTGGACCAAGTCCTCCTCCAAGGCCCCCGCCAGCTCCTTCAGGTCCCTGGAGGTGTCTGCCCTCAGGTACTGCCAAGCCTTGCGCCCATTGTGGTCCCTGCAGCTGGTGTCTGCCCCATAAGCTCCCACCAGCACTTTGATGAGCACCTCATGTCCCTGCAAGGCAGCCAAGTGCAAGGGGGTGAGCCCACCGCTGGCTGTGGGGATGTTCACGTTGACGGGATAGCCTTTCTTCTGGGCATGGGAGATGACCTGGATGAGGCTCTCATGGTGGCCATGCTTTGCAAGCCAGTGGAGAGCGGTGAAGCCCGTCACAAAGTCTCTCCTGGTCAGCAGGCTGGGATCCAAGTCCAGCAGCTTGATGATGCTTTCGGCATCGCCATCAGCCACCGTCAGCAGCCATGCGTGCTCCAGGGGATCAAGGACAAGGGGCAGCAAGTCAGGACTCTGCTCGGGCTTCTGCTCTTGATGCGGCCCTGCAAGGAGATTGCTGCTGTTGGATGTCTTCTGAGTGGTGGCAAACCGCAAGGTGCTGCCAGGGCTGTTGGTCTGTAGGAGGATTTCCTTCAGCTCCTTCCTCCGGGTACTGCCAGGGCCAATGGAGAACCTGCCTGCAGTCCTACCCCAGCTCCCCAGGCTGTGCCTGCCCCAGCTGACGCTTTTGTTGGTGTCCATCTTCTGCAGCATATAGAAAGTGTCCCTGTTCCCCAGGGTGGCTGACCGGAGCTGGGAGCTGCGGGCTCGGCTCCCTGCTTGGGCCTGGGCAGCTTCCAGGAAGGAGAACTTCTGGCCGGTGCCAGCTACCTTCTGCTCTGCCAAGCTCTGCTCCTGCCGGGCCATGGCTGTGCCTCCCCGGGCTGGCCAGCAGCCTGATCCCCAGCAGGGCACAGCTCACGCTCCCCAGCTCTCACCCCACGCTTCCTCCCCGGCATTAGGCGGAGGAGGAACCGATTCTGCGTGGCGGGAGGGCATGGCGGCAGATCCCGGCGCTGCTGGGCGGTGCAGGTGACCTTTGGCCACGCTGTGTCTGTGGCTGCCGCAGGCGCTGGGCATGGCCTCAACCACAGATTGTCTGCCCCCCCGGCCCCACTCGGCTGCGGCGTCACAGAGGGAGAGCAGGTGGTTGCGTAGGGATGTGGGGAGTGTGTGGGACCACGGGGGCGGGTGGAGGCAGGTGGGTCCTGGGCAGTCCGGTGCTGGTGTTATGGAAAAAATTTGTTGAACTGTCTTCTCCTCTCTGAACAGTCTCATTTAGCACTGGTGTCTCACCATCAGCAGCTGAAGTAGCCTGCGCCTTAGCCTGCAACAGCTGACAAAACGTAAACTTCTGATAAAACAATGCTGCTAACAGAGAACTCCCTGAATTCAGCAGATAGGAGCAGAATGGAGATGATAAGGACCCAGGACACAATTCCAAGGGAAAAAGTAATGTCAGAAGGTGGCCAGCCCAGTGACAGTGTAGTCCAGTAAGAAATCAATAGACCACTGAGCAGAATTTAGTGATCGACTTGGGGATCAGGTGATGGGTGGCATGGGTGTAACTGAGAGGTGTGAGTTGAGGTAGGAGGCACCAGCTTGAGCACTAACCAAAGAACTAACAAAAGACTAATTGGAAACATTCACTTGGACTTGGCATTCCCCGTGGGGTTCCAGGTCAGATCCTGTGTAAATCCGTGACACTGGTCCCAGGAATGCTTCCTCTGGCCCCAGTGGTGCCCCAGGGTTGCCTTGCTGAGGCACCTGTCTTACAGCCCCCCCAGAATTGCCCCCCACGATTGTAATGTTTCTCCTTGATGCTGTGCTCAGGAAGACCCAGGTTACTGCCCCAAGGGGCCATGTTCCCAGTAGCTGGTGGGCCTCCATGCTGTAAGGGACACCCACCCTGGGACAGTGTTTTGGGTCCCTTGCCACATGATGTTTTATCCCAGAGGCATTTTGGCCTTCCTCTCTTGCTGTGTTTCACTTTCCAGCACAGCCCATGGCTGGTGGTGTTGGCAGCTGCAGCCACCAGTAGTCTGTACACTAATTTTTTTAGAAATCAGGACAAATTCCTCTGCCTCAAAAGCTCCTAGTCCTGTTTCTCCCAAGACCTTTCTCTAATCCATGACTCCTCTGACACCCATGGCTGAACTGTCACTGGATGGTTTTGTGGCTGGTCATGCAGTGAAGAGCCACAACAGCCCCTTGAACCTTTTTAATTTCCCTTCCCTAAGCTTTAGCCCTGCTCTAACTTGCCCTGGGCTGGTTGTCCGCCCTCAAGGACCTTTGCCTTTCTCCAACCACTTTAACCAGTTTTTCTGGGATGTGTGGGGAGCTGGCATAATCTCAAAGCCCAAATGACTGGTGGTGAAAATGTAATTGTCCCCTTGCTCCCTTTCTGGTGCTGCCTGAATTTATCACTGGCTGTTGGTGGCTTCTGTGGGCTCAGAGAACTTGACCCACGCAGCCGTGGGATCCTGGGGGAGAGATGAAAACACTTGGGTGGCAGCTGGGGAAAACAAGGAGGGAACCAAGGTGCTGCTCTTGGGGAATGAGGTGCACAGCAAAGCTTCCATTTAGGGCTACCCTGGCCATAACTGCATTAGGGACTGGATGCACTGGATGCACTCTGACCAGGATAAAAACCAGGTTGCCAAGCCTGGAGACTTCACTCGGGGGTCCCAGGAGCTGGGGAAATGACTTGCTTTGGGTGGGGACTGAGTTTCCCCTCAGCCTTGTTTGATGCTTGTGCTGGCACCAAATGAAGGAAAACCCAAGCGGCAGCAGCGACACCCCCCGGAAGCAGCAGATGTACTCAAGCAGCTGAGGGAGCAGAGGCTGCACCTTCGGGCCGAGAGGGGCCGGGAAGGGCTGTGGTGCCACCGGGAGGGGATTCGGCACCGCCGCGGTCAGTGGGTGCCCGGCGGGCCTGAACCGTCCGGCGGCTCTCAGGGCAAGTGCGCCACGTGCCCGGACAGGGGACTCGAACAGACCCAAACCGCGAACCCCGGCTCAGCCTCGGGGCTGCACGGCCCGCGCTAACGGAGGGGCCGCAGGGGCAGCCAGACATCGGGGATGGCAGAGGCCGGGGAACCGCCGTCCGGAGCTCCGTGCCCGCTGCCCGGAGCTCCGCGCCCGCCCGGCCCCGCTCGGAGCCACCGCCCGGGACCCTCCGCCCGCCCCGCCCGCAGCCCGGGCTGCACCATCGCGGGCAGTCGCAGGGGGGGAGACCGACGGCCCCGCGCCTCCCGGAGCGCAGCGGCGGTGGCACTGGCGGGCCCGCCTGGCCCGAGCAGGGCGGGGGTGGCGGGGCCGGGCGGGGCGGGGCGCGGCGCGGAGCGCGGGGTTTTTTTTTTTTTTTTTTTTTTTTTTTTTTTTTTTTTTTTTTTTTT
>NW_020897734.1:1512988-1542620 GCF_003984885.1 Neopelma chrysocephalum
GGGCGGAGGGGGGCGCGGGCTGCGGGGACACCGGCCTGGGGCCGTTCGCGGGCTGCGGGGCTCGGCCCGGGGCGGCGGCTCCCGGAGGGTCGGGGTTTGGGGTCTGTCCCGAGGGGTGTCGGGGTTGCCCGGGGTAGGGGGTGTTAGGGTCCCCCGCTGCAGCCCGGTCCGGCGCCTTGCCCTCCCGCACCGGGATGGGCGGGGGGTCCTGCCCGGCCGGTGCCCCCGGACCCGGCGCTGGTCGGGCTGTAGCGCTGGGGAGGCCTCGCCCCGCTCCCCCGCCCGGGGTGGGGGCCCCTCGCCGGCCGGGGCGCGGCGGTGGCGTCCCGGTCTCCCCAGGGATGCTGCTCTCCCAGAGGAACATCGCCCCGTGCTCGGCAGTGCGTGGTGCGGGTCGGTGGCCGGGCCGGCACCGTGTGCCGGAGGAGCTGCGGGAGGCGAGCGGCAGAGCCGTGTCCCCGCTGCGCTGACCTGGAGGGACTCCCCGAGATGTCCCCCCGGGCCGCCGCCGTGCTCGGCACAAGGTCTCTGTGTGCCTGCGGAGAGTTATCTCCGCAGGAGATACGAGGAGGAGAGGGAGCCGATCCACCTTTGCGTATGTTAGAGAAATGCTAAGGCGGCATCTGTAAGGCGTTTGCATGCGGAAGCGTTTTGTCTGTGATTTGATGGGCTTCCAACTTTGATGTCCGTGCGTTAGTACAGAAATAATACTTGAGATGAATGCTTGCCATTTCGTCTTCAAAGCAGTAGGTTTTAACATGGATCCAGTCTTGTTGAACGGGTAAATGTAGCCATTCCTTGCCAGTTTGTGATGTTATTTCTTCCTGGACATACCCATTGCCTTGTATGTGACTGCCAAGGTATGTAAAGTGACTCACTTGCTCCCTTGTCTTTTAAAAGCAATTGAGTGTTAGACTTTCCTAAGATAATGTACAGGAGTTTCAGACATCTGCTCGTGGCCTGGCATGAATTATGATATAGCACAGCCTCTCTTTGGAGGCAAAAGGGAAAGCTGGCTGTGGAACAGGCTTGAAATTAATGTCCTGCAAATTGCACATCTTTATTCAGACAGATGACTTGTCAGCCAAGGTCTTGGGCGTCCGGTCATGGCCATGGTTTGTGGAGCAGTCAGCTGTACTGTCCAGGTGGTGCAGAGGGCTCTGAGTGTGCCAACAGGGTTAAACGTGTGAGGCCTGGGTTTGTGGGGCAGTTGGGATCAGAACCCAGCCTCTGCCCCAGCAAACCGTTCATCAAACCCACGTTTATTGTGGAGATGGTCAGTGAAAACTCCTCCTCCCATGCAGGCAGTGGGGGGCCCTGTCACCACCAAGCTGAGTCCCTTCTCCTGTCCTCTGTTGGTGTGGAGGGTGCAGGATTTAAACGCTGAGACCACAGGGAATGTGTCCACTCTGCTGCCCATGGGGGGAGGATGTGTGCAGAGGACTGGCTTGCCAGGCACTATTCAACTCTCAGTCTCTAGTAGGGGTCAGAAAAACCATTGCGACTGCTGGTAGTGATACGTATTTTTTAGTTGCTGGAGGAGACTTCTGGGAATGTATCCAAACTGCATTGGTGTTTCTGCAGCCTTTTGGCAGGGGCATAAGGAAGTGTAATCTTAAGAGTTGTCAGAATTTGAGATTTTGGAAGCACTTGACTGTGCATATTGAGTGGCCGAGTGATGCAGTGCGTCTGAAGAAGGTGGTCAATGGTCAGGAGCTTTGGTGAGACGTTTCTTGCTTTCTAGTGGCTGATTCAAAACTATTTCCCTCTCACTTTTTCTTTTATATTCTTGTTGATTTGCTATCAGCTGAGCAAGGAGAAGAAATACAAAGTCTTTATCCAGACTTTACATTCTTGCTTTACATTTATCTCGGGGAGGATGTTTATACTGTCTGCTGGATAATTCCCTCGTTGCATGAGAGAATTACTTGTACAAGTGAGAAGTAATTCGTACAAGTGTTGCTCTAATTTGCTGTTTAATCAGAGCCAAATGCAAACTGGGGAAGTGGATGCTGTAACGCCAAGGTCAGGAGAAGGGATCTGATGTTGTTCTGATGTGGAAAACTGTGGTGTGGAAACCTTGGTTCAGGTTCTGCCTTGCTTTGTGATGTGACCTCTTGTGCAAGAGTTGTCTCAGGTTTGGGGGTTAAGCCCCCAGGTCTCAGCATTACGGGGCAGCAGAGGGGCAGGGGGGGTGGCTGCTGTGAGCACTGGCAGTGATGCTGAAGCTCTGTGAGTGTTGCCTGATTTGGTTTTGTTGTGGGATGGTGCTGTTGCATTTGTTGCAGCAGTTTGGAAATCCTTTGAAGGGAGTCTCCAAGGCCTCAGTGTTTAAGTGATTCTCATTTGGGAAGAGGTGGGAAATTGTGTCAGAAGTACTAAATGTCAGCTGTCAGTGTCCTAAACAGAAACAATCTTCTCAATTAGATGCAGCCTTTGGGAGCAGTTTCATGCTGTGCTGGCCTTGTTTGGATATTGGTCCCTTGGGTTCAGAGCTGTGACGTTCTTTATTTGCCGTGCTCTGCTTGAATATCATGAAGTGGAGGCTTTTCATTTGCCGTGGTGTCCTTTCTCATCGTTCCTTTAGACCAGGCCACCAGAAATAGTCCTGAATATGCAGCGTTGACATTTGCAATGGCAGCACCACTGCGTGTCTCAGGGACCGCGCTCCGCTTTATCTCAACAAAGAGGAAATGGCCTCTCAGGGCTTTGAGGACGTTGAGAGGTGACAGTGCTGTACCTGCTTGTCGTGTAAAGTAGATCAAGGCACAGACGTGTATTCAGCAAGATTTTCCTTTAATCGTTTCTTCATCCCAAGGACCCTGGAGTGATTCAAACACCTTGGAGTCTAAATCTCACCGATTTTATGTAAACTAATATTTAATGTGCAGTGCTTTCAGGCTTGGGGTTGTCCATTATAACATCTTTGTATTTTTCATATATTTCTGATAGTTCTCTGTAAGAATCAGAGTAGGCAGTGGTGGCTTCCGTGACGTGGAGAAACACTAACAAAAGGTTGTGTAAATCCTTGAAAGACAGGCAAAAAGTAAAATAACCTCTCCAAGTGGCTGCTCCTTACTTTCACTCTGCAGTACCCCTATGATGCAGCAAGAGAGTGTGTTGCTCTTTTTGTCCTTTTAATCTTGTTTGTGACAAACATGCTTTGCTTCCTCCCGAGCAACAACAGCCCATTCTATCCTGGAGCGGGTCACTCTGTGTATATGGGGGAAAAAAAGGCATCTGGGATCTTGGTGTGGTGCCAGTGTTCACACTGCCTTTCCAGACATTCCATCTTTGCCTTCGTTCCAAGAAGCTGGTAACCTTAAAACAGAGAGTATGGAAGGACTCAGCCATCCAGCACTCACTGATGCTCACGGAAACAGCCTTCACACAATAGTTAAGCCTTACTTACCTTGTTGGTACCTCTGTATATGTTTTAAATTTGATCTGAAACTTTGTTTTCAAAGATAAATAATACAAGACAGCTCTTGAACACTTTATCAGCAAAAGGCTTATAAGCTTAACGTATTCTCCTTCAGTGTTGAACAAGGTGATCCAACTCTACATTTAATATACATCCAGGATGACTAATCGTTGTGTTCATATGTTGTTTATGATGATGGTCTTTATATATAGCAGCATTCTGGGTACAGAGACTTGGTGCCTGAAGACTGGTGACTTGCACAGTTTCTTGGTGGATCAGATAGAAAATGTTTATTTTCTCTCTGCAGGTTTGGTAACTGCTGACAACTTTCTGATGTGTGTTTGACCTTAAAACATTTTTTCTTATTTTTTCCCCATTGCATCTGATCTCTTGATGCCTTGGCCAAGGAGGTTTTAGATTTTTTGCCAGAGTAGCACATGGTTGTGTAGTTATCATGAAGGCTCAGCTGCTGTGACTGGAAATCAGATTTCACAGTACTTGTTTCCTGGCCTGTAGCAGACGTGAAGTGTGGTTTAACTGCATTATAAAACCACAGGTGACTAGAAAAAGAAGCTGCAGGAAATGACTTGCAGGCTGAATTCTGTGCGATGGTAAATGCCTCCTCTCAGCCCAGCGTGGCTTAACTTCTACCGTTTATTTTGTTCCATCTGGATCACACTTATATTTAGGGATGAGGGGAAGATTTGTTCTTAATGAGAGCCTACACTCCCACCCACGCTTCCTGGGGAGAGTAGTGTTCAAGCAGTCTTAAAACGGTGCAGTTTTAAGGCTGAGTATTAAAAATACACTTGATATTTCTCCTTCCCCAGGAGCAGTCTGCCTGTGGTTCTCTCTTGCGCCTTCATGGACTCTGTCCCCCCATCTGTTCTTCACCGGGACCGGGTGCTTTTGCTGCAGATCCAGCACTGCCATAAGATACCCCAGTGCTGGGTTTTGTTTTGGTGAATGCAGTCTAGGAGAGTTTGAGTGTGTTGTCACAAAAATCTGTGTGCCTGACAGCCTCCCTTTCTTCTGCTTTAGCTGTTTGTGCATTGCTGGACTTGGAGCTGCATCCTCAAGGCAAAACCAGAATCTGCTGGGGAACTCGAGCGCCTTCCTCGTGAACATGTCGTTAGGAGGGAAGGTGCTCAGGAATTAATTAAGCACCATATTTGGTGAACATCTTGGCAGGAAGAGTCAGACTAATACACAAAATATGGCTAAGGGGAAACATATTTACACATCACAGACTGGTAAATATGGTTAATGGCTGCAGTGTATTTGGAGCCTCATATCTGAAAAAAAACTCCCAACAAACCCACAACAGCAAAACAGTAACAAGGCAAGTAATGATACTGACAGGCTACTGTAGTAAATGCATTCCTTGGGGATGTTTTCCTGGCTTAAAATACCAGTGCTATTAGCAGAAGAGGGAAAACCAGTATGCCTGTCCCTGCAAACAGTATTTCAAGATACGTGAAAGCATGATTCTGAAAGAACAAGTTAAAAATTACACCCTGTAAACTATTGCCTTTTGGCTGTAGTATTTCTTGCAGACTTATGATGTTCCTGGAAAGCCAGAGGGGAATTTTCTGGTTTTGACACTAAAATATGTTATTAAGAGAAGCCTTTCTTCAGAGAGGCAAGGGGGCTTTTTGGAGGCTGCAGGAGGGCAACTTTCCAGTACACACAAATAATGTGGGTGTAGCTCTGTTCTCTCTGAATGGCATTCTCATGATGCCATTTCTGAGGCTGAGCTCCTGCATGTGGTTTATTGCTGTTTGCTGGGCAGGGTTGGAACCCTGGGTGCCTTGGCCTACACAGGCCTGTGTGCAATGGCCAGGTGGAAATTTCTGCAGAAGGAAGTGGCTGTGCATGGTGTGGAGCTGGAGCTGGGCCTCAGCCCTTCTGTGTCCTGGGGCAGAAGGGAGCACTTGGCTGGGGAGACTGGGTTGGTGGTGTTGGGCACAGGAGAGAGGGTACAGGAGCACCTTCTCATGAAGTCCTTTTGGTGGCTGGGCAGGAGCAGCCCTTGCCCCCCAGCAGGCAGGTTTGGGTACCCCCACTCCCAAACCCTCGTGCAGGCTCCCTTCTGATAGGGCAGTGGGTTTATGAGCAGCTGAGTTCTGGACATGTTTTCTCAGCTTGTGTTTTCCTGTTTGGTTCCTGGCTTTCAAAGATGTGCTCTGAAGCTCGGATAGGAACACTGGGAGCTGGAGAAGACCTGATGCCTTGCATGGTCTGGCCACCTGCTTATGTGAGCATCTTCCTTGCAGCTTCTTTCAGTGATCCTTGATTTTCAGGTGGCTATTTTACAGATTTGGACAGACTCCTCTTTGCAGTCTGAGATTTTCATCTTCACAACAGTACAGAAGATATTGCTGTGTTTGATAACTTGGAGACTGTATTCTCTGCTGTTTCTGTGCTGTAGCAATTGAGCTTTGCAGAGACAATGTGTTTGGGTTGCTCAGTTACTAGATGTAGGTCCAGTTGTTCAGTTACTAGATGTAGGTACAGTTTTCCTAACTGTTCTAGCTAGTTTCTGTAATTGCAGCTGTGAATGGGAATTACATGTGACTTCCAATTCACATGAAGTGAATTGTAATAGGCTTATAGGAGGAAGTGTCATTAATACACTCCTTGCACCGGGGATTCTTTTTGTTTTCAGTATAAGACTTGAGTGTCTACGTTTTTTCTCAAGAAACAAGTGTTTTGCTGCCTCTTTATTTCAGCAGCTGTGTTTGGGTATGTGTTTTGCAAAGTTTAGTATTTTTCTGACAGGGCTACCTTCAGATGTGTGGCAAATGAAACGTGCTATTTGTGCCGCCTGGATTTGTTTTGGGGAAGAGGGAAGCACGCTGACATGATTGACAGCATCCCTGCAAATCTGCTTGGACTGTGCAGTTGATTCTACTTGGGAGGTCTTAGAGAATAGACAGAGCAGTGTATTTAGCTTGAAAATGACACAACTATTTCATTGTATTTCAGGGTGAAGGCTGTCGTACTGTCCCGCTCTCTGGACACGTAGGATTTGACAGTTTGCCTGACCAGCTGGTTAATAAGTCAGTTAATCATGGGTTTTGTTTCAACATCCTGTGTGTGGGTGAGTATTTCCATTTTGGGAAGTTCTCTTGCTGAAAAGTTCTCTGCAGCTGGATGTAGCTTGTCGGTGACAGCGTTAACAAGGTAGCTTTGATTTAAATTTCCCCAACTGTTCTATTTTCAGTAACAAGATTTACTGGTGCTCTGGGAAATCCCCGCTGGTGTTCTGCAGTATGGCTTTCTACCAAGCAGTGAAATAAAATGCCTAAAATCACAGGCTGTTATTATGATCTTTATTTTCCTAGTATGTTTGAATTTCACATTTTTAAAAGAAAATAGGTACTCATGCCAGAGTACTTTGTTCTGAGGTCTCGTCTGGCTAGGTATTGAATTATTATTATAATTATTTTAACAAAATACTAGTCGTTGCCTCTTAAATCACTAAAAGTTATTTTCTTCTCCTCCCTTCTGTGCATACTTGAATTAGAATTGTGTCTAGCCAAGCCTTAACTGGTCAGACGATTATCCAAGATGCCATGTGTGGATCACAGCTGGGGCCTGGCACTGTAGCAGGACTTGGTGTCTGTCCCTGCATCCCGTCTCACAGGTCTTCCCAGGGTTAGGATCCCAAATAGTCCCTCCTTGGAGGCAGAAGTGAAAACCCTGTATGGCTTTGATGGATTGATTTGGCAATGTGGATAAGGAAATTAATAATAGAGAATTAATAATTGATTGTTTTACTGATGCTGGTCCCCTGCCTCTGGGGAGCAGGAGGTTATTGTGTGGCCATGACTGCTCAGGGTAAGCCCCGAGATGAGTCTGCAGATGATCCCAGCTGTGCCTGGTGTGACAGAGGGAAGAGAAGCAGCTGTGGATACCTCCTGGGGACTCAGCTGGTGGTCAGCTCTGCATGCACACAGAGCTTTTCTGTCCCCTCCCATGAGAGATGCAGCTCATGGTATGGACCTGGTGTTTGCCCAGGACAGGGTTAAGTCTGAAACAAGAGTAGTGGAGCGAGGAGAGGGGAGCTGAGCCCTGTTAAATGGAGCTGAGAAGAAAATTTTCTGTACAACGGCATTCCTGTGAGATGATAAACTTTGCTGACAAATGGAGGTCACTGTCAGGCTGAGTCGCTGGTGATTTCCACGGTATGTGAATGTGATATGACCTAGTGAAACTCCTGGCCCCAAGACTGAAGCCTTGAAGAGTTTCCTTTTCCACTTGACGAGCTGCAGTGTTTTTTTCTACAAGTTCTAGGTGTAGCAGGGAGTGCCTCCTGTGGTTATATGTTCACTTTGATGTGTGGAGAGGAGTTGAATGCCTCTGCTTTCCTCTTTGGAGGACAGAAATGGAATACATTAATCCCTTGTCGATCTGAATGACAAGGACACACCAAGATCAATGTGCATTAGTTATTAATGTCAGTCTTTTATGAATAGTAATAACACAGTCAATCCTGAAATAAAGAAACTTTATAGAAAAAATTAATAAACTTAATTAGAAAAAGATCCACAAATCTAGAGTTGAGGAGGCCAGGCTTTAAAGTGTTTTTTAAGAGTTGTCTGGTACCTCTATTAGCTTGTGGAAACAGAGTTAAACTCTTAAACATCCTGGAGAAAAAACCCAAAAATTCCCAGAGTTCATCTGTCATTTATTCTGTTGGATCTCACTTGTACAGCAGGAGTTTGGGGTGAAAAATTGAAAGAAGAGGGAGCAAATGAGAATTGGAGCAAACAAAAGGAATAGATGAACTAATCCCATAGACAGGCCACTAATCATGACAGGAAGGCACTTCATTGCCTCCCATTTTTCAGATGTGTGTGGCATCTGTTGGAGGAAAAATCCAATGGCAATTTTATTCTGCGTCATATTGGATCTGAGCCACCGATCCCTCCAGCTCCTGGTGGAGAAGCCAAGGAAAGCATCAAAAATGACTCTCAGCAGCACGTCCAGAGTGGAGCAATTTTTAGCTCTTCTCATGCTGAAAGCTGTCTCCCCTTTGAGACTAAAGCCAAAGATAGAATAAATGAGAAAACCTCTCATAAGAAGTTAGGGGTTGTGGATGGTTTCTCTGATCTTTTATTCCTCAGCACAACCATTTTTTTCCTAAAGCTTCTGTGATAAATTGTTAGTTGCCTCTTAGTTCAGTGCAAAGGCTGGAGAGGTATTTAATGGCTGACACTTTCTGTGCTGACTGTATTTCTCAGTGAGATGAGGGAAATAAAAGAGGAAGATATATAGGTTTTTAATGTAAACTTGCTCAGTTTTGGCCAGGGTAGATTACAGTTGCATTAGACTAGTATCCCGTTATAAGCAGGATTTTCCTGCTTCTCTTAGGGAACTTGTTCTAACTGGCCTATCCAGTGCAATGAAAAATGGCTATTTTATAAGTAGAAATACCTTCACTTTCCCCAGGGGTTGTACCAAGACTGCTTGAGGTCTGTCACTCCAAAGGAGTGAGCCCCGTGGTGTGTGGGAGCTCTCACCAGCTGGAGGAGGGAGGGATGTGCACAGGTTTCCCTGCTCTCCAGCAGGCAGCTCTCTGGGGTGATGAGCTGTACAGCCTGGAAGTTACCCCGTGGTTGTTTTTATGGTCACTGGTGCAACCAGCTGGGGAGAGAACAGGGTTCCTCTAACCAAAAAGCCATCTGTCTCCTCAGCCCTCTCCTGCCCCCTCGCCGCTGGTCCCCTGGGATGGACAGTGGGAGCTGGGTGGTCCTCTCAGATGCTTCAGCATCTTTTCTGAGCTGATGTTGCTCCTCTTGCCTCCACAACGAAGCCTTTGCCTTGCAGTGGGTGAACTGTGTGGTGTCTCTGTACACCTGTCAGATGAAATGAGCTATTTTTTCCTGTCTCCTTGAGAGATGCCCTTATCAGGCTGAGCTGCCTCAGGGCTTGTCTCAACAAACCTGCTACATTGGATTAGCTCCCATTTCTACACATGAAAAGGCTGTGCATGCGTATACATTTTCTTTAAACTTGAACTGTTTGATATCTGGAGGCACGGTTGTTAATCTTGTGAAGGACAGGTGCTGCTCTCTCATGAAAGGGGTGCTCTTCTGAAAGCTGTTCCATGCCTTTGAACAGGGAAATACTGCAAGGACTTCTCTGTCCTCCCACAGAATCGAATGAAGATCATATGATTGGGGCCTCTCAAATCCCAAATGATGTGGAGAAGGGGGCCAGTGAGCAGTTGCTTGTTGTTTCACTTGTCACATCCTAGGGAAAAGCAAATTAAATCTCCAGCTACAAAAAAAGGAGGTACAGCTTTTGTGGTGTATAATTCAGCTTACTGCTGCAGGGTGCTTAGGATGCCAAAATTTCTGTAGAAGGAAGAAGCCATGAAGATTCATTCACCACAAAGATACCTGTCTTGATTTGGGAAGCTGGGAGCTTGTCCCAGCTGTAGCTTTGCAAGTGATGCCACTGTTCCATCAATGTGGGATTTGATGAACCATTTCCATAGAGCACTGGAGACATTGTGTGCATGTGCAGCTGGACCAGAGAGCACATCTCAGAACGAGAGGAGGTGTGGGGAGCCCAGCACAGTGACTCTTGCCTGACAGCCTACTGTGGGCATTGAGAGTGGGTGGTGCTTTCTGGGCACTGCTGTGTGTGGTGTCTGTTCCCATTTTTATTTGTTTTTTAATGTCTCTGAAAATCGTGGGTCTTAGCAGCAAACCTCCATCCCGTGATGAAAGGCACAACACTACAGCTTTTCATTAGCTGTCACAGCTTCCTGGTGCAGAACTCTACAGTAAAGGTCACCCTCTCTGCCCTGTCCTCCTTTGTCAGCCCTGTTTCAGGAGAGCAGACCACTGCCTAGTTGCATAACCCCTAAGTACGGTTTTGGAGATCAAATCACATGTGTGCCTGTAAGCCTGACATCAGGAAATAATCCCCCTGCCAAGGATGCCTCTCAGTCTGTGTACACCGCTGCTTTTTTCACAGTAATTCTGCCTCTTAATCCCCATTCATCGTTTCTGCTTTTTGGAGAAGATTCCAGTGCTGTTGGCTGGAACAAGCACACACCACTTTGTCCTTTTCATCAGGCCATCTGTTCCATCTGGACTCCTGTCCTTACAAGTAGCAGTTGGCACCATTCACATCTTCCAGCCAGCAGAAAGTTGCCTCTGTGTGAGGCAGAAATTCCCAGGGGATTCAGAAATCCTCTCTTCTGTCGTTTTGGCCTTCAGAGTAACACTCCTCATATTTAACACAATGAAAAACTTTATTAGCATCTTCAGTCTTTTGCCATCTCATGTCACTTTGTCAGTGTTAACATCATGTTTGTTTCAGCTGAGACAGTCTTTCTTCTCTTCTCCATTGTCCTCTTCCCTGGCAGGCTTTAATGCTGTGCCATGTCAGTGGGGTCACACAGCTCAGGGACAGGGGTATCTGCTGGCTCAATGTAATTCCTGGTGTGCAGACTTCATGTTTGACATGCTGTGTTAGTGGCTGGGTGTTTTGTGTTTTAAACATGAAGTTGTAGGTGTTTGGATGGTCAGCTCCCACCTATGGAAAAATGACTTACCAGTTCAGATCTTCCCTTTCCAAAAGAAAAAACTTAGTGTTTGAATTCAGGGTTGCCTTTGCTGGTCCTGTGTAGGTGTCATGAAATAGAATATAAAAGCATGTCCTGCATCTCTTAGGCACTTGACCTGGCCCCTCTGTCAATAAAGTCCTTCCTGCTGGAAACAGCACATTAGATTGATTTAAAGTAGGCAATGATTAACAGGTTCAGGATGTGCTTAAACAATAGTCTTGGCCTCACATGCCCAAAAGAAGGAGGGAGACAGAAACCAGAGGTGATTTACAGGGTATTTTGTCTGCCTGGAAGTCAGTGTGGGTTACACGTGACCTGTGTATCCGCTGCAGGGAGCAGCTCCCTGCCCTGGTCACCTCTGCTGCTCCCCTGTCACCCTGTCCTGCAGCCCTGCAGGCTTGGGACACAGACTGCTGGATCTGACCCTGCTCCAGGGCCTGCCAGGCTGTGGGGCAGCGGCATAGGAGGAGGCTTTGCAGGCTGGTGTGTGGGTGATGCTCCCACATTCCAACCCTGAGATGTCCCATCCAGGGTTCCTGGCATTCACAGGCGAGCAGCCAGCTCGCTGCTCTGTCCCACCCATCCCTTGGCAGGGGCTCTGGAAATGCTGCAGCCTTCTCAGGCTGTTTAGATTTCTGTCTTTTTTTACACTGCCGTTTTCCTGGAATCCCTGAGAAAGGCCTGGCAGGTCCTACAGGCTGTCTGCTGTTAACTCTCAAAATCCCTGTCCAAACCGTGACGATGCTCTGGTCTGCTGCACTTTGTGCACCTGCTGCCTTTTGGGGGCAGGTGGTACCTGAGAAGTCCAGACAATGAGATTCCAAGTCGATGAAGGACTTGCTGGACCAGCTTGTTTTTCCAGCAGCAGAGGTAATGATGTGCTTTGCTGGGTCCCCCTGCCTTGCTCTGGTCAGCAGTGCTGTAGGCACAGCTGATGCACTGACATAGCACAAGGGACCAGCTCCTGGTGCTGACTCCCTCTTCCCCCCTTCGGATTGCAAATGGGATTGATGCAAAAAGCAGCTGGACTGGTGGCTGTTCTGGCCATATCTGGCATCCCTTGGTGATGGAGCACAAGCTCACAGCTGGCTCCCAGGCAGCTCTGCAGCTCAGGGTGTATGCTGACTTTGAAATGTTAATGAATCTTGCTGCCTCTGGAATGGTATTTGATATGTGATCCTGGCAACCAGAGAAGCTCAGTTCCCAGAGCAGGGGATTTGGGCGTTGGAACTGGGTGATCTTTAAGGTCCCTTCCAAACCAAACCATTCTGTGATTTTATGAATCTATGTTTGCCTTGCCCTGCCTATCTTGTAGTTCAGCCCTGAGTGAGAGAAATCCCTTCTGTGGCCAAGAGAGGAATTTGCCTGCTTGAAGGGGTGAGGCTTGGAGATTTGGACATTTGGAAGGGGGAGGATGGGGAGGAGTTTCCCCTTGTTGAATTGGGCATTTCATGCAAGTTTGGATCTGTTGCAGAGCCCTAAACTTACAAAAATGAGAAGCTCTTTTATTCTGAGCAAAGTAGGAAAGCGATGAAGTTGTTTTGGTTGGGAGCTGAGGGCTGGGGGAAGGAGGGAAAGGCTGCTGCAGCCAAACACAGCCTCCCTGTGCTCCCGCAGCGGGTGGGGTTCAGCCGGCTCCTGAAGTTTCTGCAAAAGCCGGCTGGGCAGCTCAGAAATTGTTGTTTCTCCAAAACACAACAGCCCTCACAGGGCAACAAACCAGACTGCATAGGCAGTCAGATCCTTTGAACTCGGAGACCTGGCTCTGTTCTCAGCTTGGCAAGGGAGGCTGCCCTGTGGAATGCAGGCACAGAGGGATTTGTTTTATTCTTCCTGGGATGTATCTAAAACAAATTTAAGACTGGTCTCTGGGATTTCTCTCTTCCTTCCAGACAGGGAAATAGTTACCTGTTGATAGATGGAATCCAAATAACAGTTCAGTGCTGCAGAAAGTTTGGAAGCAGATTTTGGAATATTGTACAGCTTGTGTAGCTCCTAAGATATGGAAACCAGATACTACCAAAAATGCCCCCTCCCAGTCTAGAAGGCTGATTCCCCAACTCAAGCTGTTGTGAGTAGAAACCCACTGCACAACTTGCTGTAGGACTAGAACCAATTCTCAGGGTTTCTGCACGGTAGGAGACTGTTTCTGTGGCTGCTTATTAAACACATATTGATCTGGAGCAGCTTTTTTTGGAAATGGCAGTAAGCCCCATCCCCCCCCCTTTTTAATGAAAACAGCATCTTCTGTAGTGTAGCTGTGGGTTTATGCAGGATCTGAATGATGCTTTCCCCTTCGCCTTTTCACCTCTTTCTTTTCATCTCTATTTTCTAACGATATTAATGGCCATTAGACTGTGAAATGTAATTTGCCCAGAATACAGACCTCCCATTGTTCATGGCTTTCTGTTTACCAGACGCTCCCTTGGGAGCATGAGATCTGCTTTCATCTGCTACAATTTCACCCCTGTTAATGGTTGGAAGCTGAAAGGCCAAGCCATATTAACATTCAACTGAACATTTCAACTCTCTTTTTTTCCAACAGGGGAAACTGGCCTTGGTAAGTCCACCCTCATGGACACCCTTTTCAACACCAAGTTTGAAGGTGACCCAGCATCTCACTCACAGCCCGGGGTTCAGCTGAAATCCAGTACCTACGACCTGCAGGAGAGCAATGTCAACCTCAAACTGACTATTGTGAGCACAGTGGGCTTTGGGGATCAGATCAACAAAGAGGAGAGGTGAGTGTGGGGGAAAGAGGCTATATCATGACCTAGTTTTTCATGCAAGGTCTCTCCCTGTGCCCTAGGTGGGTCAGACTGCTCTGTACACTTTTCCTGCTTCCTTCTTATGGGTTGTCCTCATCATCTCTTTATGATGGGACAGGTAGAAGAGAGGACAGAGGCTGTGGAGTGTCAGCACTGCTTTGGCTATGAAACAGCTTTTCTTACGCTGTCAGAGTGATATCTGCCCTGCTGGCAGCCTTCTGCCCAAATTCATCTGGTGGGGAGAGTGGAATGCTCCAGGGCAGCATCTGGGTTTGTTTTGGCTGTACTGACCACAAGCTGCCAACCAAACCACCTGTGTGGTCTAGTGACCACTTGGCTTAATACCCACTTCTCTGTGTTGCCAAAGGAAGCACAATAAATGTGCAGTGAGATACCCAGGGGAAGTGTCTCTGGCAGCTCACATCCCAGCATGGCTGGACTGTGGTGGTTAAGGGATGTGCAGTTCCAGCAGGCAGTCTCCAAGGTGCATCTTCACAGAGACATTGCTGATGGGATTTGCTTTGTTGTGGGTCTGTTAGTTTGGGGGTTTTTTTGAGTTGTGTTTAAGATGCACTGATGTCCTTTACATTATGAGTCTGAAAGGCTCTGTATTTCAGAAGGCCTTGGAAAGGTACTGCAGGGATTTCCTGCTCAGAGCACTGGGCAATGGTAGTACTGAATGGAGCTGTGTCTTCCACCAGCAGGACTCAAGGCTGTGAGAGCAGCAAGCCATTCAACCCCTGAGTGCAAGCAAGGGTTACACACTGCTGCAAATGAGTCTACATGATTCTTGCTTTAGAAAGTCTCTCACCCTCACATTTCAAAGCACGAGAGTCCTCTTTCCCTGGAGAGGATGATATGTCTCCTGTCCTCTGCTGAATCCCAGTACTGTGTTTTGACAAACAGGCTGCTGGAGTCTGATGTAGGACCACATCTCCATGTCAGTAGTGTAACTTTAAAATTTTTTATGGGTGGGGAGGAAGGGAGATGGAGAGAATTGGTCTCAGGAAGTGAATTCTAACAAGCAGCTTGTTTCTTAAAAGCAAGCAAAGGAGCACTGTCTGTTTTTCTCTCTGACTGTGAGATGTATAGCTTTTTTTTTTTTCCTTTCACCAAAGCTATAAGCCCATCGTTGAGTTCATTGATGCTCAGTTTGAAGCCTACTTGCAAGAAGAACTGAAGATAAGAAGGGTCCTGCACAACTACCATGACACCCGTATCCACGCCTGCTTGTACTTCATTGCTCCAACAGGACACTCGCTGAAATCCCTGGACTTGGTAACAATGAAGAAGCTCGACAGCAAGGTGGGCACCTTATGGGACAGGTTTGCTGTTTGCATGGTGGAAAGGCTGCTGCTTTTCCAGAGTGTTTCCCCACCTTGAATAGCCCTTCTGGTAGAAATGGCTGGCTTGGCAGATAAATCCTGTAGATTTATTGATTGCTTATAATTTTTTGAAGGTTGTTTTGCAGACTTGGAAAAACTCCCTGGAGCAAAGTTGATTACTTTGTTCCTCTGTTCTTTTCTAGGTGAACATCATTCCCATCATTGCCAAATCTGATGCCATTTCCAAGAGTGAGCTGACCAAGTTTAAAATTAAAATCACAAGTGAACTGGTCAGTAACGGGGTTCAGATCTACCAGTTCCCAACAGACGATGAATCGGTGGCGGAGATCAATGGGACAATGAACGTAAGTGACTGGGTGCTTCCTCCTCTCACAGAGCAGCCCTGTCAGCGTAGGGGTTGGTGGGCCATATTGGGGTGTTTCTTAAATCTGCTTTCCCTTTTATTTTGTGTCTTAAAACCAGAATTTCACAGAGATCCCCTCCTTGTAGGGTCATCCTAGACTAGCAGAGCCTTGTGGTCGGCTACTGACTCTCTGGTGGGCTTTTCTAGTCAGAAAACAGATTTTTAACCCCCTCCTTGTCCTCACGCATAACTGTTGAGGGACATGTAAGAAGCCAGACAGACAGTGAGGCCTGGCTGTGCAGGGCAAGGACAGTCCTGGGTTATGGATTAATAAGATGAGTGTTACCTGTCTGGTGTGAGGGGCAGACTGTCTGCAGACATGCACCCCTGCTCCTCACCCTGCGTTTTTCTCAACGAACAGTTCTGCTCTCCTGGACTGGTGTTTCCTGCAAAGCCCTGCCTCTATGGATGTCTCCTCTTGCCTGTGGCTGTCCTTGCAGCAGAGCCCCTTCACCTGGCCAGCTCTGGGACTCTTGTTTGCACTGAGTTCCTGTTTTATTATTGATCCAGGTTCTTAGCTAGGTCATGGTCTGGTTTGGCTTTTTGGCTCTGTTGCCGTTGGCCAGAATGGGTGGACAGGGAGTGCAACGAGGCTGATTAGAACAGTGTCTTTCCTTGAGCTACATCCAAGTGCTGATGTGAGAAATAAAACACAAGGGTGGGACCAGAGGCCCAGGCAGCCCAGTGGCCCTTCTCTTCTGCTTTTGGTCACTTTGGGACTATACAAGAAGAGAGGGAGTGTGTACCGCTTTCCCTGGTGTCTAACCCTGTTCAGCTCAAGAGTTTCTCTGCATTTTTGTCCCATGCATTACCTGATGTCCTGCCACCAGTAAATTTCCAGGATCTGGTGGCAAGGAGTTGCACAGGTTAACCAGCAGTGTGTGAAAACCAGTACACAACTTGGTCCAGACATGCCTCAAGGTGCCTGCAGGTGCTCATTCTGGCTCTGGCCTGCACAGCATGGTGGGTACCTGTCTGTGGTTCCTTGAAGAGGGAGCAAACTGTCCCTTGGCCCCTCTGGCAGTGCATCCTGACCATGGTCCCAGGTTCCAGAAGGCTTTTTACAGGAAAGCAAGTAGGAGGAGTTGTTTCACTGCTGTTGATGTAGTACAGGTCTACCTGATGTGCTTTTGTGTCACCTCTTGATCTAATGTTAAAGAGTATTCTGGAGAGGCCTAAAAGAAACATAAGGTTTGTCCTGATGTCAGTGGTGGTTTCCTGGTCAGAGTGGTTTTGTGATAGTATCTTTCTCAGTGCTTAATGCTCTCACTGTGTAGGAATAGTTACTGCTGGAAGCAAAATGCAACATCACTCAGTCCTCAAGGAACTAGAGGTGTGATGATAAAGGGAGAAGTCCTTCCCTCTGAGCCCTTCTCTGCTCATTTTTCCTTTTAGCCATTCACATGTTCCCTGGGAGGGAGTTGCTGTCTGGGGCAATGTAGACATTTTGGGTTGTGTCAGTTGCTCACAGAGAGATCAGCTCTTTAATCCCCCATTAAAATCATATCAGTCAGAATTACCAGGTTTATGGGAACTAAGCAGGCCAGAATCTGAATCTGATCAAGGCAATTTTGCAGGCCTGGAAAACTTGTATCCAAATACTGATTTTATTAGCAACATAAGACAAATCTGCTTATGCTTCAGGGCAGGAGATGAGCTTGTGGAGGGACTGAGACCATTAAAAGAGCCAGGATGGGTTGATTTAGGTTTACAACTTAAATTGCCAATTTTATTCCTGTTTAAAATTGAGGAATGGGAAACTTTGATTTAAATCGGTTGCCTTAACCTTGTGTTTATACTCCTCTACAGAAAGCTTAATTGTCTTTGCTTGTTACAGATCAACATCTTTGGAAGGTTATAAATGCATTTTTCGTAATTAAGTAGTGCTTCTTGCTGGCCATCAACTTCTCTGGATCAGTTATTTTTTCCCACCAAGTATATATATACAAGTTCAGAGAAGACACTGTCCAAAATTCGTTAGATCTCTTCCCATCTAGATTTTATTCTTGCATAAAATCAAATAAGAAAAACAAGCTCTCCTATTCTTTCAACTCCCTGATGGCTTTTCCATTTTGAATTAGTTAGTCTAATTACTGAAAAAAATATTCTCCCTGCATCTGCTAGTTAAATGAGATCACATGCAGCTGTGTGAGCTGTCCCACATGGTGGGAGCTGGAACTTCCTTGCTAATGGAAAAAGGAAATCACCAGCACTTTCTCCCTGGCAAAGACAGCAACTGGACAGTTGGTGCCTGTGGAGGAAGAGTCTCTGCTGTTGAGGGTAACCATGTCCATTGATGGCCGAGGTTCAGGCTGTGCCTGTGTGGCCATAGCATGGTGTATCTGCCACTGCCTCAGGCTTCTCTTGTTCCTGTTGCTTGCTTTGTCCCTTGGAAAATCCCCTTACTTTGCTCTCCCAGAGGGCTGGATACAAAGCAAACAAAAAGCATTAACAGCTGTGGGAGAAGCCAGTCATGGGATGTTTCTCATGGACAGTCCAAAGAAGCCTGGAAGTCTGGAAGCTCTCCCCCAGAAGCAGCAGGATGGGAAGAGGAGAGAAGTGGGCAGCTCTGGTAGACTGTGGAGGAAAGGGGATCCCATTGCCACAGCAAACATTTGCCTAATGCCGTGTCCTGGAGGGGGATTGACTGGCCTGGAATCTCAGGCACCACAGAACTGAGATGGTTTTTCCCTCTGGAAATAGCACTGAGTAGACCTGCAGAGGAGGCTGTAGCCCGTGTGGGATTTAGCAGCTGGGGAGTTTCAGAGTTTCCAGCAGTTGGACATGGGTACAGACCAGTCCCAAAGGTAACTCAGCAATGAAGAGTCACACAGGGGACCTCAGAGCCCCTGGATGGCCCCATCAGGCTGACCACCAGCCCCACTTATTCTGTGTGTCCCATGTGAGAGCTGGGAGGCTGAGCAATACAAGTGGAAGAACCCATCTGTGTGAGTGCTTGCTGGCAGTTTTGCTGTATTTGCAGTTTGACTCTATGAGCCACACTCTGAGAGCAGAAAACATCATCTATGAAATCTTTTGCTTGTATCAGCTGTCATGAACTTGTCCAGGTTTTCAGATAACCTATGGAATTCTCTTGCCTGCTCTTGAGAGCAATCTAGGGTCACTGATCTTCCAGGTGGTTGGTTTCCTGGGGCCCTTTCAACTGCCCAGAACTCAGCACACTTTAAAAGCTCTCTAGCAAATGTCACTGCACGAAACTCAGCAGAAGGGCTTGGTGCAGGGAGCTGGAACTCTATTTTTAAAGTGCTGAAACTTTGCACTGGACTTCTTTGCAGCTTGGCAAAATGCACAGTATCGTTCCCAAGAGCAAGTGGAGGTGTGGACAAATCTCACTTACTGCGCCACAGAAAAGTGCAGCAAAGTATGATGGCAGTGTTGGGGGTTTGCCTGGCTGCCTGAGGGAATGAGGAGACTGTAAGGTGAGGTCTTCAGAGCTTAGATAAGTGTTGGGAGTGTTTCTTTTCCAATTTTGCTGAGCCTGCGTTGGGCAAATCTCTTACTTTTTGCATTCTTCAGAGAGACCACCTTTACTGAGAAATGACTGTTTTTGATTTCTGAATTTCTGAAAAGCAAATCTCTCTTGTGAGCCCCAGGGAATGCAGAGTCCTTCCCAGCTCAGCCTGGGGCACACCTCGGGGCACACATGGCCACGGAGGCTGACCCTGTGCAGGGACACATTCAGCCCTTCCTCACCAGGGCTGACGCAAGCGGGGAGGAAGGAGCTGTTCTCTGGGGGTGAAGGACAGACTTCTATCTCATGATCCGATGGAGCAAGGAGTCTTGTGCTCCAGTGTGAGCCAAGGGAGTGGAGGGGGGATAAAAAACCAAGAAGGCTCCAAGACCTCTTACTGCTTCTGTGCTTGTGCAGATGTTCTCCTCAGCCACGGCAGCCCCGGGACAGCACCGCAGTCAGCGCCGCGCAGCACATTGTTCGAGCTGGCATTCTGATGCCAGTCTTGACTGGCTCATCTCACCTGAGACCCTGTGGCTGGGAGGATCAGCCAGGTAGAGGATATAGAGTGGTAGCACTAACAAGGTTTCCAAAAAGGACCCACCCTGCTCCCCCTTTGTCTTGGGCTAGTGGCCAGTGACTAGACTCCCTGAGATTAGCGTGTGCGTAATGACTGTTCTGCTCAGTGGCTGTGCTAATCTCTGTGTGCTGGCGGGTCAGCCAGGTATGAGAGGGACTAATGTGGGTATCATTAAATGTGTTCCAGGCCCACTTGCCATTTGCAGTGATCGGGAGCACGGAGGAGCTGAAAATAGGAAACAAAATGATGAAAGCTCGTCAGTACCCCTGGGGCACAGTGCAGGGTGAGTTGAGCCCTGAGATTTTCATGGCATGAATGGTGACACATATGCAAGTGGGCTCTCATAAAAGGAGGAAGGGCCTGCTGGACTTTATTATCTCATGGGGAATTATCCTTTGCTAAATCCTTGTGTCAGGCCTATAGCGACAGTTTGCTCTGCTCCAAAGGGCTGTTAAACCTGCTGGAGTAGACAAGTGGGGAATATGGGAAGAGATCTTTGTTTCTGTCCCCACCTTAGTCCTTACCGTGTCTTCTTCCAGTGGAGAATGAAGCTCACTGCGACTTCGTGAAGCTGCGGGAGATGCTGATCCGCGTGAACATGGAGGACCTTCGTGAGCAGACCCACACCCGCCACTACGAGCTGTACCGGCGGTGCAAACTGGAAGAGATGGGTTTCAAGGACACTGATCCAGACAGCAAACCCTTCAGGTGAGATCCTAGAGGAGACAGGAGAGCCTGAGAGAGGCATTGCTGGATGTGCCGCATGCGTGTGTAAGTGTGTGTGTCCTTGGGAGAGCGTGGAAAGAACCAATGCAGCAAGAAAACCTGCCAGGTCTGATAAATCCAGTTCAGCAAAGGTACTGGCTGAGTGAGAGAGGGTGAAAACATGGGGAGCGTGTGCAGGACTGACTGAAACTGCAAGTGTAAGAGGAGAAATATCTGTGCTGCAGAGACACAGCAGTGTTCCTCTGAACTAGTGTTCCTCTGAACATTCAACATACAGAAAAGTGTAACAGATCCCAAAAATTATTGGACAAAAAAAGACCTTGGGCACACGTAGGTGAGTGAGTAGCAAATGTGTTGTGTTCAAGCAATATTTACAGTGAGGGCCTGATTTCAGAAGGTCAGAGGAAGCAGAGTTTGTCCCAAATCATATAACTGGACTTTCCTTTCTTTTTAGCTTACAAGAAACTTATGAAGCCAAAAGAAATGAGTTCCTGGGGGAACTGCAGAAAAAGGAAGAGGCAATGAGGCAGATGTTTGTCCAGAGGGTCAAGGAGAA
This sequence comes from Neopelma chrysocephalum, assembly GCF_003984885.1. Taxonomy (NCBI): domain Eukaryota; kingdom Metazoa; phylum Chordata; class Aves; order Passeriformes; family Pipridae; genus Neopelma; species Neopelma chrysocephalum. Next base: position 1,533,852 of record NW_020897734.1, read on the forward strand.
AGAAGCAGAGCTGAAGGAGGCTGAAAAAGAGGTGAAGACTGCAGTACTTGTCTCTTCATGGTTGTGAGTGATAGATTCACTCCCAAGTAGGTAGTTGCTGCCAAAGAACTTTCTGCAAAGTGGGGTTTAGGACTTTCTTATCAAGAAGTCTAAGGTTTAGCTTGGATGCGGAAGTTAAGGTGTTCATCCTGTAGGACAGAACTGAATCAGTGTTTACTGTGTACAACTTACTGCACCAGGAAAGGGCCATAGACTTGATTCTGATGGAGAGGTGCAGTGTGGCAAAAATCAAGGAGAGAAGCGGCCCCTGAATAAACTTGCTATGCAAAAAGGGTACCCATACAACTTCTTTAGCATTGTGAAAAATCCATTAATTTACTGACCTTTAAAGAGGAATAAGGAAGAGACTCCTGGAAATGGATTTGGGATTTTTTTACAATTATGCTCTCTCAATCCTCTGTTCTTAGTGTGCACAATGATGCCTCACTAGAACACTGCCTGGTTTGTGAGTTGTTGTGGAAGGAGACTGTTCCCTGCTCTTGTCTAGGCAATGTCAGCTCAGGAGCTAGAAATTATGTAGAGACCAATAGAGGCTTGAAGGCTCAGATATCAAGGGATCCTTCCATCTTCCTCTTTTCCTGTACACAGAATATCTCGTAGGGCTGGTCCTGCTCACCTCTCTCCTTTCCCTTTAGCTGCATGAAAAGTTTGATCGCCTGAAGAAATTACATCAGGATGAAAAAAAGAAGCTAGAGGATAAGAAGAAGTCTCTGGATGATGAAGTAAATGCATTTAAACAAAGGAAGACAGCAGCTGAATTGCTTCAGTCTCAGGCTCAGCAGGCTGGAGGATCGCAAACTCTTAAAAGGGATAAGGAAAGGAAAAAGTAAGTTGGTAACCCAGTGGCATTTGCTTTTTGGTAATGGTTCTCCTTTACTAATTTTCTGGGTGTTCATATCTCCCTTCCAACATAGCCAGTCCTTATCATGGGAAGGTTTGCAGCCAGATCTAATGCCTAGTAAGGCTGAGCAGTAGCTGGAAGCGTTTAACCTTCAGCTGTCATCCTGAAGAGCTGGGAGCAGTGCTAACCTCCCTCATTGCCTGCTGACAGCATGGGAGAGGATGAATTTATTTTTATTCCCCTAGATTCCCTGCTCCTCCCCTGGTGTGAGAGTGCTTGTAATGAAGTGGAACCATGCTAGCTGCCAAGGCGAGGGTGTGGGTAGCAGGGGTGTTCCTCTGCCCCCAGAGAGGAGCATGTCCTGTCTCAGGTTCTTACTTGTTCAGACTGGGAAAAAACTTGGACTGTGAAAAGTCTTGACTTATGGAGCCTGCAAAATGTAAGGCTGCAAAATGAGGGGACAGGTTACAGCACCTTGTTAGCACTAGTACTCTTCTACGGTCCTAAATCAGCTTTTTGCCCTCCACATAAGCAGTGGGAGATACTGCATGGCTTTAGCAGGGGTTCCCTGTGCCAGGGACTGGTGTTTCAGGATCCACCCCCTCGTAAGGGTCCTGGGATCTCGGCAGTGGCCCTTAGGGGCCTGGGCTCTTGAAGCTCTGCAGTTGATCAAGAGCAACCAGCTGTACAGTGAAACAGTCCTCCCAGTTCTCCCAGCAGTGAGCAGTTCCTTCCCACTGGGGTATGTTTCCCAAAATGAAGCACTGTGCCACCTGGGTGAGTGTACAGAGTGGTGCAGAGACAAACAATTGAGTCTGGTTTTGTACCACTGCCACAATCCCCCCTCTGCACGTCCCTGGGGCAAATCCAGAGCAAATCTTGCCTGCACTATGCAGTCTCAAATACATGAGGAAGTGCTTTTAAATTGGACAATATGGGATGTGCCCAAAGAGCTGACAGCATTGTTTGTCACAGAAAAAGCCCATGACCGTTAAGCTTGGAATCAAATGAGACAGGAGAGAAACACCCGATAACAAAAATGAGATCCTGGTTTAGTCTTTTAATTTTGAACTGGAGCTGCTTCTATGTCAACATTCTTTTCTGATGAATAATTAGTGCTGCCCTTTTCTCACTAGTCTGTTCCTTTTTCCACTGCCTATTTTGATTTGCTCATTTGAATTACCTTCAGGGAGTTTTAGTGTCTTTTCATGCTGAGGAGTCTGAGACTGACTGGGAGCAGACTTCTCTCCCCAGCCTGGACTGTGTAAGGAATACACAGCTGAGTTCTTTCATGCTTACAGCCCTCAGACATCTGCTCACTCAGGACTGAAGACTTCAGCCCTGAGATTAGTCAGGGTCAGGAGTGCAGAAAAGGGAAACAAGATGCCCTATAGTATCAGCAAATAGTTGCTGTGGCCCGAGTCACACTCTTGTTCCTCAAAGTGCTTCTGATCTCAGAAGATCTCCTTGACACCGAGCACACTGATATGGTAAAGCTTTGGTACTGTCCTGGTCATTTAAGGGCACAGAAAACTCCGTGACAGAGATGGGTCAGTGCTTCATTACAGCTTGGGAAGATATTAGGGGGCTTCCATCTCCTCCAGGAAAATAGCTGTGTTAGAAATGGTGCTGCTTTCTTTGCTCTGTAACTTCTCCAGTTGTCCTTAATAATCCATTTCAGTATTTAGATCATAAATTTCCCTTAACAATCCGTGAATTTCACAAGCTGTAGCTTAACTGTAGCTAGTTCACTACTGTCTGGCAGTACACTAGCCTTTCCTTTCACAGGTGACTCGTTTAAACCTAAGCTCTGTAATTTGCACTAATCATGACTTAGTTTATTTTTGTTGTTTTTGTTGTGACATCATTATCATCATCATCATTAGCTCTTTACCTGTGTGCTGTTTTACAGTTAGCTGCTGTTTGGCTGCATGGTGCATGAGGCACATTGTCCTGGTAAGCGTCATTAACTAATAGAGCCTCACAGTGGGATCAAGTACCCTTCCTGAAAAAGGGAAGGGTAAAAGAAGCCTATAAGTATTATCTCTGTCTTCCTCTGCTTTCACCCTCACAATATGTGCTCTACCAGTTTCTCTCTACATATGCAGTTGTAGAAAAGGGATGTAATTGTCTTTAAAGATTCTGTAAAGTAAAATGCAGAGACTTTGTATTAGGATATGAAACACAAAAAATAAGGATTAGGTCCTTTTCCTTTTAAATCTTCCCAGCACTTTGTTGGCTCTGTTCTCTTTATTCCATCTCCCTTAGAAATAAATTATATTCTTTAATCACACAGGCCATGTTGATACTATGGCAACAATTGCTATGGAGATGTGGTGCTGATGATACAGCCCAGCCAGCCATGTAAATGCCTCTTCCCTTTCTCCTCCTTCCCTCCCACCCCTCCCAAGTTTTAGTGTTAACTTGTGGTTACAGTGCAGGTGAAGGTAGATCCCCCTCTTCATATACTAACAGATAGTAAAGTCTGCCAAGCCCAGAGCTCTCCTTTGTCCCAGAGCACCAGAGAATCACCAAACTGTGTGTGTGTGTGTGTGTGTGTGTGTGTGTATGAGGGAACATTAAAAAAGCTACTGCTGAGTAACCAAACCAGTATTTACCTACTGACCGATTGTAGTTGGTTGTGCAAAACCACAAGGGATAATGGGCTGAGCATTAGCAGATAATGAAGGCTCTGAAGAGAGACTGAGAGTCTTTATGACACTTTTAGGAGGCAAACGGGTCACCCACGGATTGACTGTTCAGTTGTAGCAGGCAGACACAGACCCACACCCCTGGGAGCCATGCCAAGTGTGCCCATGGCCAGGGTAAGGATAGAGGTAGAAGAGGGCTGTGCTCAACTATGTCCAGAAAGCCTGCCAGAGCACTTAGCCCTGAATAAGGCTGGCATCCAAGTGCCAGAGGAGTTTTGCCAAGGTGTGGAGAGTTCCCACTGGAGGAGAGCCCTGTCAGGGGTGTTATGCTGTGAGTCTGCTCTGCTCCAGTTGCAGTGACTGTCACTGTCTCTGCCTGCATGTGAGCAGGGGTGTGAGGTGGCCACAAAGTCATGGCCAGGCTTGTGGAACAGATAGGGCTGCCTGAAAGGGTTAACAAAGCCAGCCTAAGCAAAGGTCTGCAGTGCAGAGTGCCTGCATCTATTGTAAAAGGAAGGGTCATTTAAACGCAGATACATAAGAAATGACCCTGCCTGGCAGGAGAGCAGCATCCTCATTAGGATTATTAGTTAAAATGCTAATGACAGTCCTCTACTTACAACTAGGTTGAGTGTGTTTAATTGAGCCTTTTTAATTTGTTGTTGATTCTCTGGTGAGAGGAAAAAGGAAGCTCCCACAGGAATGTCTTGCTTCTTGACAGAGCAGCAATACTCATTATCCAAGGCAAGGATTAGAGCACCCCAGGCTGAGGTGTGCAGGCCTTTCAGAGAAGTGACCTGTTGGAACATCAGCACTTAACTATAAAACACTCTGAAAACTCAGCCTCGAGTCCACCCTTCCCTGCAGACAGAGCTAAGACTTACATTCCCTCCTGAATTGTCTAGACTAAATTATGGTCTGCCCTTAAATAGGTAAAAGCTGATTCCAGGATTCCTGCCCTCTTAGCTCCACCAAGGGAAATGGAAAAGCAAGTAAACATTACACTGTCAGTGAGAGGCATTTAAATGTAATTTAAATGGGACCTTCCACTTAACAGAAGAGCTTCAGAAGGGTCTTGCACTGCCTCGAACTGGAGCTTGCAGTTGTCTTGAGCTGTCCAGTTGAATCAATGTACCGGTAACTGTAAAACAATGAAAAGAACAATTCTCTCCTTATCAGACTCTGAATGTGAAAAAATAAGCTCAAAGAATAACTGTTCATTCTGGTGCTGAGTACGAAGGCACAGCTAAAGTGCAGTTAGAGTGAACATTGCTGATTTTTGTTGGGTTTGGATTGCTTTTGGCAGCCCTCATAACTGTACACTGTTGTGTGCCGGGCTTTGAATCAAATGAAGTTCTTTGTTCCTGCTACACAAATGCAGACAGTGCCTTTTTCAATGAGCATTTGTCGTTGCTAAATTAAATATGTATATATGGTACTTTCCCAGAATTCAAAAAAACACTCTCCATATTGATCCATAAAGTATTGCAGGGCTCCACTGTTTTGCGTGAATACAAACAAGTCACAGTCGATGAGTTCTGTATCTTGCAAAACTGTGAGAGGATTGTTTATGAAAATAAATTTGGTTCATCCCACTGCTGAGTGTGTGCGTGTATGCATGTGTGTGTCTGCATAAAGCATGTTCTGTAGTCAAATTAAACATCATTAACACTTAGCAACATTTCTTTTTTGTGTGTGTGTGTGTTAGGAAACATTTGTATTTTTATTTTGGATTTTTTTTTTTTGGTCATTAATCCATAAAACCATTAACCTGCCTTTTTCTTTCATTTTCAGTCCGGGTTTCCTGTAGAGCCTTTCCCTTCGCACCAGAGGCGAATGCCCCACCCCCGGTTAACACGCGGCTGTGCCATTGTGCCTGTTTGCTCACCTTTGCCCATTGCTCCCCCCCTGCGCTCACCGCTCTGGTTTAAGTGAGAGCCCTGGGCTGTTGTGGTTGTCCCTGTGAGGAACTCGAGCTGCCCAGAGGTGCTCGTTGCTGATTCCCAGTGCTTCCGTGTGTGTCCCCTCTTCCCATTGCTCAGCTCTTTGTCCCCGCTCCGTGCTGTGCCAGGGCTGCTTGGGGGGTGCATTTACCTCCCATGGTGGGACTGTGGATGCTGCCCTGGGGTGGGATGTGCTGTCTCAAGAGACTGGCTGCCCTCTCCCTTATTAATTTGCTGTGCCTAACCCCTTGTTACCCCCCCTGTGCTGCCCTGTGTGACTCATATAATTTTCAAGGACTTTTTGCAAAACTTGACATCTTCACAGGCATGGGCCTGAGTCCAAACCTCTAGTCCTCAGGCTTGGGGAATTCTCAAATTTGGATCCATGGTTTGCAACTAAGTGTTCTCTGAATGCTGCAGGGGTCACGAAGGATCTCTTGCCTTGTCTCCTTCTCATTGTGCTGGCCTGGATGCACATCCTGGATCCAATCTCAGGGAAAGCTGGACACCTTGCTGTACATATCAGTGTTTGTGAAGAAAGACGATGCTGTTTCTTTGACTTTCTTCTCAGTGATTCCAGCAATTTCTGGTTTTAATGAAAAAACCTGTATGTTTTTTAGCTGGCATCCATTTAAAAGTGTACAGATGTTGGCAGGTTGCTTTTCATATTTTCTATTCAGCAAAAGCCTTGTTTTTACTGCAAGATCTGCACTAAAAAGGAGGGTGTTTTGCTCACTGGCCAGGAGTTCACTGTGGCCAAGTGCAACTGTGGTTTGCCTGCAGGTGTCTTCTCTGTGTATTTCTGGCTGAGTTTTGTTTTTAAATAAAGAGTTCATCAGACAGTGAATTCTGGTTAACATTTACTTCTTTTGTTTTTTGTTTTCTTTGCCCTTCTTTTACAGTAACCCATGGCTCTGTACTGAGTAATTACCCCTGAATACAATGGGCTGGAATGGACCTTCATTTACTTGTTAAATCGGAGGGTCTAATAAAACGTGACAGCATTTCAGCTGTGACCTTTCCAGGGTGTTACCCTTGCTCTCTCCTATATCTTGGTTGTGATTCTGTCTTTGCTATGTAATCATGGTTATTGCTTTTATTAAACAATGTAAAATTAGTGCTAACAAGGTTTCAGATGCTGCAACTTTCAATCCTACCATACTTTTTTCCCCTACAATTAATGGACTATCCTTTTTCCTGGTCTCTCTCTACCTAGATAGATAAGGGATAGGGAAATAAGTTCTGTGAGTTATTTTTGCTGGCAAAATAACAACGCAGTTTAAATGTATTTATTGGTGACGTTAAAATGACAACACCACCTTAGTTTAATTATCACATAGTTTAGAGATAAAGCACTCTTTTCTCTTTAAACTTGGTGTCATTTTCATGGCTTCCTCTATCCTTTTAAATTTTCTTTTATTTTTTCTGTTGCTAGTTCATGCTCCTTGAAGACTAGCGTGTAAATCCTCGTTTCCATTTCAGAGTTCCTTGTTGTGACCCTGATTCTTCAGTCGTGCTGTGGGCGGGCTCAGTGCTCTATGTGTGTGGGTGAATCCACACGTCCTGCCCCTGCTGAAAGATCAGGATGCGTTGCTGCCAAACAGCCTCAACAAAAACCCTCCAAACCCTGGGTTTTTAGGAGATAAGCTCATGTCAGGCCTAGCCCTGATAGGTGGTCTTGTTTTAGCGCAAGCTGCTGCTCAGAGTTTTCCTGGAGAAGTGCTCTGGGTGATGCCAAAGGCCCACAAGCAGTTCCAGCACAGTGTCAGCCCAGCTCCTGCTCACAGCAGCAGCTGCCCAGATCACACCACGGTCTGGCCTCCATTTCCAGCAGTCAGGGCAGTCCAAACTCTTGATTGCAATGTATTTTCTCAGGTATTCTGTTTCACCATAAACACAATTTCATGTCCCACCGAACTCTTTGATTGCTTTGTGGTTTGTTTGGGGGGTTTTAGGAAGTTAAAATAATTTGAATATTTACTTCTTCCTCTGCTGTTGCATGTTACACTGCTCCCCAAACCAGTCAATATCAATCTGTCAAGGATTTCTAGATTACCTGCTAAATAACCATTTAATGTTGCTTTTTTTACCTTACTGCAGGTCATTGACTGTTCTTCCTGACCATTTGCCTTATTAGAAAGTTATTTAAAGTTGTGCAAAGTCTTTAAAAAGACTTTAAAGAAAAAAGGGGTTTTATATGTGTGGTTTATGAAGTACTTGAGGGTACCACAAGGAGATGCCATCTCTCCTCTGTCAGCTGTTTTCATGTTGCATCTCTTTTTCTTGCTTTTTGAGTGTCTTTCTCTTTTTTTGCTAATCTTCTGGTTTTTTCTCTTTTTTTCCCCTTTTCTCTCTCTGTAGCTTTTTTTAATCTGTCTTCGCCAGCTGCACTGTGTCTGAGGGAGAAGACTGCCACTTCTAGAAGAGTTTAAGGGTCTTATGTCTGGGGAGGGGGGAACAAATCTTCAGTGTTAGTGTCTTGGAAAGAAGCTCTTTTACTGACTTGCATGATACCTAAAATTGAAGTGTCTTGTAATTTGTGTGACAAGACCGGGTGATATGGGGGGAACTGATTGTTACCTGGGATTTTGAAGAGCGACAGAAATGTGATGTTTGGACTAATGATGTAGCGAATACATTTTCAAACGTTGTTATGGGCATATTTTTTTTCTAATGTTGTCTTTAATAATATAAATGTCGTGGGCTTCCCTGGGGTGTGAAGCCTAAGGAATATTTTCAATATGCTATTGTTTGACTGGTTTTGGAAACCGTGCATTCAAGAATCAAAGGAAATATGAACATGGTGCAACTTACTCTGTTGGCAGCCACAAAATATTTAATTTTATCAAAGAAATAAATTAAGAACTGTGTGTTTTCATTGGTGTCCTCCTGTGTCTCACCACCCTGTTAAACAAGCCTGGTGGACGTGGGTCAAGTGGTACTTTCTTTTTCCTAACTGCACCTCCTCCTGTTCTTTCAAGTTAGGGAAAGTTGGCAGTACCAGGAGGGAGAGGCGGTGCTGGGGGCCGGTATAACCATCACAGCAGCCCCTCCGCACCCTGTGAGCTGGTCCAGAAGTGCCGGACCAGCCCCGTCCTGCCCTGCCCGCTCCCCGCATGCTTCCAGAGCCACCTCCCCATCCCGGCCCCCTTCCCTTTTTACACATGGAAGTGCGTGAAAACTGCACCGCGTAGATTTACATGGCAAAACACCGAGGAACCGGCACTGTTCCGCCTGTGACCTTTCTAACTTTCATGTCAATTTTAAATAAAAA
>NW_020897734.1:1542720-1599100 GCF_003984885.1 Neopelma chrysocephalum
TATGGTGTCGGAGTCTCGCGGCGTCTCGCGCGACCGTGACGCGCGGCCACGTGAGGCGGTGCCGGCCGGGCCGCCCTGCTCGGCCCCGCGCGAGTGACGGGACCGGGACGGGGACGAGGAGGGGGACGGGCGGGGGCGGCGGGGCCGCGGCGGCACCGGCACCGGCCAGCGGGGCTAGGGGGGGCGGCTGAGGCCGGGCCGCGCCCGCGCTCCCCGTTGGCCCGCAGCGCGCCGCGGCCTGGTCCGCACGTGGGGCCTGGTCCCGCCGAACGCGCCCGGGCCTGGCGGGTCCGCGCCCCCGGCGGGGTCCGGCGCCGCGGCCTCTGCCCGCCATGGCGCCGCCGCCCGCCGAGCCGCAGCCGGAGGCGGTGCCCGAGCCGGCGGTGGAGCAGTGGCGGCAGTACAACGAGACCGAGCGGCAATGGGCGCTGCGCCGCCGCTTCATCCTCCGACACCTGCCCGCCTACCCCGGCGCCGCCATCGACCAGCTGCTCGCGCTCTCCGTGCTCTGGACCAACCACGTCTTCATGGGCTGCAGGTGAGCCCCGGGGGCACCCCCGGCGCGGGGTCAGCGCGGCTCGGGGGGTCCCGCCTCGGGGCAGAACTTGGAGCCGCCGCCGTTGGGAGAAGGGGCTCAGGTTCCCGTCCCGGCCGAGTCTTGGCCCCAACTGCCTTCTAAAAAATAACCGCGGAAGGGCTGAGGTGGAACGGGTTGATGCGGGAGAATTTCAGCTCCTGGACAGTTTTCTTTGCTCGGATATGCCCGTGTTTGCATGTGGAGGGAAGCAAGCTGCTGGAAAAGTTAATTTGTGTTTTGAAAGTAGTTCTAGATGTCCCGCCCCCAGGACTCGTTAAGCTGGTGATGCTGTGCTTTGTCATTTAAGTGAGCAGTTTCCCTCTCCGCATAAAGCAGCCTGTACAGTGCCTTTAATTCTCGGCTTTTCTGGGAGAAACAGGCCCGTGGGCTGAAAGCAGTCCTGTATCAGGATTACCAGAATCCAACCGAACTGGAGATCTGCAGAAACGACACCCACGTTCCGACCGACACCTCCGCTGTTGTGATTGTTTTTAAGTGGACGTGAGGCTTTAAGGGCAGAACCAACTGCTTAAAGACCAACTCCAGCAAGCTGTGCAGTGACAGAGGAGCTTGTGAGCGCTGAGAGCACATAACTGACTTTGATTACTGTTCCGTCCCGGAGCCCTGTGGGGGGAATACTTTGTGTCATTTGTGCAGAGCGGAGTCAGCATCCTTAAATACAGATCTGCCTGTTCCCTTGTTCCTTTCTGGTTCAAGTACTGAACTGTTCTGGTCTGCAAGCACTGAAATTAAACATAATTTTAAAATAGCTTCCAATTCCCAAGCTTGAGTAGTGTGTTAAGAGACAGGCTGCGTGGGCCATCAGCTCATGTTAATGCGTTTGTGTGTTGTCTTGGGGGGCCTTTTTTGTGCCAGTGCTTTTGGGAGTTGGTGCAGTGATACAGAGTGCTGGTAACAGAAGTAAGTGAACAGCTGTGTGTGAAGAGCTCAGATCCCAAGAACTGATAGAGTTTAAGCCTGTAAGTGCACTTGCTTTGCCTGATGATCATCTTCACCTGTAGCTCTCAGGGGAGATGGAATTTGGGCAGGATGGATGTGGAGCCATTACCAGTGAGGATGTTTCCTCATGTGCTCAGCCGGGAACACACAGCAGGGGAACATGCTGGGCTGTTAAAGACAATTCCAGCTTTGCTTAGTATTGTCTGGGAATGGGAGGGACCTGCAGCGTTCCCTGGAACTGCTTTTTGCTGCTTGGGAAGAGCTGTTGTTGCTGTATCAAGTGAATAGCTTCAAAGTTTGGGGGATTTTTGTTGTTTTCTCTTTAAGTTTGCTGGTTGATTTTTGAGTTGGTGGGGCTTGGGTTTTTGTTTTGTTTTGTTTTGTTTTGCTATTGTTGATTACTTCCTGGCTGAAGACAACCTGTTTGTCAGAGTAAATACAGATCAAAGTCTTTGCTGATGAAATCTGAGTGAGTGTTCTGCTGGGAGGTGATCTGGAGAATATCCAGAAGGCTTAGAAAACATGGTCTGTGAGGAAGGAGTTAAGTAGAAGGCTCCATTTAGTTTAGAGGTGGATGAGAGAAGATGTTTGTGTTCTCAGATAAGTTCAAGGTGGCTGCAGAATGGTGTAGGAGGAAGCATTATGTTCTACAGCTACTGGGATCAGGGTAAGGGGTAATATATTAAAATCAAACCAGGGAGACTTCAGTCAGGCACTGGAGGCATGGGATTCCTCTGCCTCCACATGCAGTTTCCGCAGCCTGAGATTGCTAAGGCCAGGTTAGACAAACACATGTTGGGACTGGTTGATTTCCCTGCCCCCTTGGCAAAAATCTGTGTCCCAAAGATCTCCGTCCTTTGTGAAGAAGAATGACACATGTCAAATCTAAGCTGTTCTTGCACCCTGCTGGAAAGGAGCATTGTCCATCACGGGTATTGTCCTCTTCCCTGTAAGCCAGAGAGAGGAACAGAGATTCCCATCCCTCTCCCTTTTGGCTGCAAGAGGGTGAGGGTGTCACCACTATCTGCCTCCCTTTGATCCCTCCTGGCATTTTCTTCCCCTGCACAGTTCCACTGCCTCTCTACTGGGGGCTGAGCTGTGCTGGGACTGCAGGAGTGTGTGCTCAGAGTTCTCAGCCAGGAATTTAAATGGATCTAATTTCTGCCTGGCCCTCTAAATCAGGAGCAGGAAGGGCATTTCTTAAGTGGAGGGTGAGTGGATTTCCAGAGCCCTTGAAACAGTAGTATTTAAAAGCTGGTGCAAGTTATTGCAGCACTTCATGACACTTGTAGACTCCTGTCCATGGGCGGTGACCTGATGCTTTCTGACTTTGGAAGGTGAGCACACTTGGAACAGGTGCAGCATAGCTTGTTCTCCGTTCTGAACCATGGGGTGAAGTCCTCAGAGGCTTCTTTCAGACCATGATTGTAGGTTATCCTTGGATAGAAAGGTTTAGGGGTTTTTTCCTGTTCAGTGTGCAAATGGCTTGAAATCATGTGACAGATCCCCAGAGCAATGGAAAACTGAGCTGGTCGGGGCTGTAAGGCCGAGAGGGATGGGGCTGGAGAGGGACGGGGCTGTGCTGTGCAAGTCCCACCTGTGCAGAACCCTGAGTGCTGTGGCAGGGTCAGGGTTTGCTTGGGGCGTTACAGTCTCCTCACCTCCATCGTGGCTCGGGGATCTGAAACATTTTGGTTACAGCACCAAGCCAGAATTTAGTCTGGCTTTTTAAAGAGTGGTCGACGAAGGCTGAGCAGTGCCTCTGTCACCTGATTGTGGTGTTGCTGATGTGCAGGCTATGGCTGCTGCCCCACACGGGACTCCAGTGCCAACCTGAGCTCCTGAGCTTAGCTCACTGAAGCTGCTCCTCCTTCTCCACACCCTGTGTTCCTTAGTGCTCCTAGTAGCTCTGCCAAGTACTGTATTTTGTCAGATAATGTATTTAAATTTCAGTGTAGAACACTGTCAGTGTGGTGGCTGCGTGGTTTGTTACTCCCAAGAGAGCCCCCTCAGCTGGTGTGGGTTCTGCCCATGCTGGACTGGCCATGGCAGGGGGACAGTGCTCAGCTCTGCTCCAGCAGAATCAAGGGAGTGTCTCCCTTGCACGAGCTGCTGTGTCCCAGGCAGCCTTAGTTCTCGTTTTACATAACAGAAGCTCGTGTGTGCATGTGTGTGTTGCCCGTGGGACCAGCTCTCAGGTGGTTTGCTGTTGGATCCACACAGATACAGCGTGCAGGTCATGGAGAAGGTTCTCAAGATGGCCGAAGGCATCGACATCGGCGAGACGAGGACGTACGAGTTGGTTCCCAGCAGGAAGCTCAAGAGACACCGCTCCCCATCAGACAGTGAGTATTTGTGCCTGTATCAGAGACCCCTTCCCTGTCCCTGTCTGGTGGACATCAGTGGGAGTGTGGGGAGGGCAGTGGCAGCTGACAGGGCAAACTGGGGAGATGTATCCGTGACGTGCTCTGCTGGACTGCAGCTGCTCCCCCTCCTCTGCCGTGTGCATAATTCATGCAGAGTTCTCTCTTTGGTTAAGAAAATGCCATTTTTCATTTAGATTATCAGGTAATTGGTTTTCTCTAGGGATAGTGTTGGGAATCAAATCTGTGTAATGAAATTCCTGTGAGGTGGTGTTCTAACCCAAGGAGTGGTTGTACATGTATGTGGAGATGTGGAGTTCAGCTCATTGATTTTGAGTTATGACCTTCCTGGAGAATTGTGGGGAGGAGGGGTGAGATGATGTCTAGTTTTGGTTTTGTTCTTTTTAATTCCCTACTGGAATGGAAGAGTCCTGCCTGTGTCAGCCCAGTCCCATGAGCGCAGGGATCAGTGTTCCAGCTGTAGCTTTTCCAGTGGAGGAAATGCAGCAGGCAGAGGAGGCTGGTAGTTCAACAGGCTCTGTCTGCTGGCTTCTCTGCAGCACCTTCAGAGCTGCCTGCCCTCCCTCCGGAGAGGGGTGGGAGTTGTGCCCCTGTGTGTGGTGTGGGTGCAGGCAGGCCCTTGGGTCAGCCAGCACTGTGGCTGTGTGCAGCACAAACGTATGTATCCTATGTGAAGCACAGGACTCTTCTAGGCTTGGATATAATCCCTAACTCTGCCACTGTTGCTTCCCTTACTTTGACAGCCAGCAGTCTTTCTGTGCTTCCATGGGCCAGCTGTAAAACTGAGATAAATACTGCTTTTCTCCTATGTTTTGACTGTCACAGGCAGCAGCTCTGAGAGGAGGGTTTCTCTGTGGCATGTTGCACAGACAGCATAAAGAGCTGTTCTCCTGGCGAGAGCCTTTAGGTGCTGCTGCAGTGCAACCATCAAAATACAAACAGAGCAAGAAATGGAAACGTTGCCATAATTGATCAGAACTGATGGCCAAAGGATGTAACGTGTGTGTAAGAGCTTTGTCACCTGATTTAAATAGGAAGGAGGGGCTGTTTATGCTGTATGCAGAGCATTGTTTTCACCTGCAGGGAGCTGGGCCATGATAACCATGCTCTGGTGGTTGATGTCTAGACAGATGTGCTGCCTGACCTATATTACAGTGCACACGTTGGCCCTGGATCAGGCAGCATTTCCCAGCACTGAGGTGGCCTTTTGCTCCCCCGATGAAATTACACACATGTACCACGTCAGCGTGTGGGGGCTAAATCTTTCACAGAAGTCTTGTATAACCATCTCTTAGATGTTACATATTTGCTTGTCAGCTGTTTGGTTCTCCTTTTCTGGAGTCGCTGTGCGTGTCAGGATAGTCTGCCTCATTAGCATTTCTTCTGGTGAAGGAACAAGAGGTCTCTCAGTAATGTATAATGGGGCCCCCAGCCACTGCCACTTGGGCAGATTTCTCCATGTTTGGTGTCCTTTTGTTTGGTGCCCTTTAGCCAAAAGCAATTACTTTGACAGAAAATGTCAAAGCCAGTAACAACCCTGTGTGTTTTGGAAAGGAGGGTTCAGTCTCACTGTGTTCCCCCTCAGATGAGAAGACCTGAAGATGAAGTAGTTTATCTGAGATCATTCCACAACCATGCAGCAGTCAGAGCTGAGGCTCTGTCCTGCTCTGGTGTTCTGTCTTGTAGTTTTACTTGTTTTAGTAGCTTTTAATGGATTAACTTCAGAAATTACCGGATGGGTTCAGTGGGCAGTGCTGGGGGGCTGCATCGTGTAACTAAATAGGTAAAGATTTTTGTGTGGTAGTTGTGAAGGTGGAAATACCACTGTAGTGACCTGCACAAGGATGACTGGTCGTCTTTGATCAATTGTGAATGTCTTTGGAAAGAAACCTGTTGGGTTTTGGCTAAGGAGTGGGAATCCTGTGTTCAGAGCCCGCAGGCTCCTCCTGGAGATCACTCTCTGAAAACATTGCCTCCCTGTCATGCACATATTGGTAATTGTGTAATTTTCTTCCATTTCGTAGGTCCAGAGCCAGAGGAGGTTCCTGAACCGCCCAAGAAGGTGGTCCCCAAGTTCCGAGTGCGACCACGTTTTGAACCCATACACTTTGTCACCAGTGCTGAGAAGGATGGCAAGAAGGACAGTTCTCTGGATAACCAAACACAGGAGGTGAACCAGGAGGCAAATACAAACAGCATGGCACAGCCAGCTGAAAACTGTACAAATTCTCTTGTGAATGCACGGGACGTGGATCCCCAGCTCTCCGGCACAGCTGGGTTAGGCTTTGCAGGCCCGGCAGCAGCAGCAGCAGCAGCCAAGAGGGCTGTGAATAGTGTGGACTCTACCACAAGCAGCTCGTTGCAGGTTTCTGTTTCCCCTTCAACTGCCCCATCTGCATCAGAGACTTTCCCTCCGTCAGCAATAATGCTGAAGCAGAGCTTTATGGAGAAACTGTCAGCAGCTGTCTGGAAAAATCTCGCCAACCCAGATGCAAACACTGGGACTGATAAAATTAACTTCACGTATCTTTTGACACGTTCGATTCAGGCATGCAAGACAAATCCTGAATATATTTATGTTCCTCTGAAAGAGATCGCCCCTGCTGACCTCCCCAAGAGCAAGAAGCTCCTGACAGATGGCTTTGCCTGTGAAGTGCGATGTCAGAATGTCTACCTGGCCACTGGCTATGCCGGCAGCAAGAACGGGTCCCGGGATCGAGCCGCGGAGCAGGCAGTGAAGCTGCTGAAGAAGTCCGTGGAAGTTCGAGTTGTCCAGCGGAAGTTCAAGCACACCTACCACGAGGACCTGGTGGTGTGCGAGGCGGGCGTGTGTCGCACGGATTTCCCTCCTGCTCTCAAGCCTCACGAGGAGTTCGTAGTTGCCAACAGGGACTGTGTCCCAATGCAACCTGGTACTGAAGCCGTGAAAGGTTCCGCCAATACCAACAAACACTGGACTAGTTTTGTCCTCACGGAGAACGCCAGTGACGCAATAGGAATACTGAACAATTCTGCCTCATACAACAAAATGTCTGTTGAATATAAGTACGAATTGATGCCCAACCGCTCGTGGCGGTGTCAGGTGTATCTCCAAGATCACTGCCTGGCCGAGGGGTTTGGCACGAAAAAGACCAGCAAGCACGCAGCAGCTGAGGAGGCCCTGAAAATCCTGCAGAAGATGCAGTCAAATATAGCATCCCTCAAAGTGACCCAGGTGCAGAAAGTGGGCTGCTCATCGCGGGGCTCCGGGAGGAAGAAGGACCTGAAGGACCTGGTGATCTATGAGAACTCCAGCAATCCTGTGTGTACGCTGAACGACACCGCCCAGTTCAACAAGATGACGGTGGAGTACGTGTTTGAGAGGATGACAGGCATGCGATGGAAATGCAAGGTGATGCTTGAGGATGAATTCATTGCAGAAGCAGTTGGAGTGAAGAAATCTGTCAAGCATGAGGCAGCAGAGGAAGCCGTGAAAATCCTCAAAAAGACTCAGCCAACTGTTGTTAATAACCTGAAGAAAGGCACCGTCGAAGACGTCATCTCCAGAAATGAGATCCGGGGTCGATCAGCAGAAGAGGCTTTCAAACAGAAGATCAAAGAAGACAACATTGGGAACCAAATTTTAAGAAAGATGGGCTGGACAGGCGGTGGCCTAGGGAAAGATGGTGAAGGAATTAGAGAGCCTATTTCAGTGAAAGAGCAATTTAAAAGGGAAGGACTTGGGCTTGATGTAGAAAGGGTGAACAGAATTGCTAAAAGAGATATTGAAGAGATCATTCGAAACTATGCACGCTCAGACAGTCACATTGACTTGACTTTCTCTAGAGAACTGACCATGGATGAGCGGAAGCAGATACATCAGATAGCCCAAAAATATGGTCTTAAAAGTAAATCCCACGGGCAGGGACACAACAGATACTTGGTGGTGAGCAGGAAGCGGCGCAAGGAAGATCTGTTAGACCAGCTGAAGCAGGAAGGCCAGGTTGGGCATTATGAGCTTATCATGCCCCAAGCAAACTGAGGTGAGGTGTCCCCTTAGACCAGAGACTGAGCTTCCTGGACACTCGACTAAAGAAAGATGCTGCATTTTTCTTGTGGGTAATAATATCATCTTTTACTTTGGCAATATAATTTCTAAAATGTTGTTAGGCGTTTAGAACCGATCGAGTTCTGTTCGAGTACATTAGCACAACCCAAAAGCAGTAGTGCAGTTACTGTATGTGTCTTTGATATTACTTGTTCCTTCACATTTTAATAGTTTTGTAATAGCAAACACACATGTCCAATGAGAAGGAATTTGACATCATTTAAAATCATAGGTCCATTATTCTTCTTGAACAAGGAAGGAAAAAAAAAAGCCTTTTTTTTTTTAATAATTAAAACAAACAAAGGAAATGCAGTCTGGGGGCATAAACCTGTATGTAAAATTGATATTAATGACAATAAAGTTTTATTTCTGGAAAAAAAGGATTTGTCACACTTTGTATAAAAAAAAGTGTGAAAATTGTGAGAAATACATGTATTGAGGTCTTGTCTCTGCCATGTGTGTATGTACAGTATGTAAACCTTAACCAGCAGTACAGTTTTATTCATAGATTTCTACCCCGAGTCTCCCATTCTGAGAATCACTGAAGGCACCTTCGTGGCCAGCGTATTGGACTGAGAGAATTCCAGCGCCTTTCTACCTTGGAGAACTGCTTGACATGTGCAAATGCCATGGTGAAGTGTGAAATGTAAAAACTGGAGGTAAATGCAGAGCCCACGCTCAAAGATGCTCATGTAGCTTGTGGGGACTGTTATATAACTTATTTTTTTACTTTGAATATCAGCTCTTTAATCCTGAGCAAAACCAAATCTGTGCCTGATTATTTCTCCGCTCCATCCCTGTACCTGTGCTTGTGCCTGTCAAGGGCATTTCACCAGTGACCTTGTGGCCTTGCTCTGACCCGTGTGTGAGTGTGGCAGCTCTCCAGGAGGCCGGAACGCTTTGTCTGTGCCAGGGAAGCAGGCTGACCTCTGGCTGTGCTGCTCTGCCAGCAGCACCACAGGACACGGTGCTCTGTGAGCCTTGGAGAACACTCACTTCATGCTTGGGAAGCATAAAGGTTAGGAACTGGCCTTGGAAGAGCCCAGAGTCAGGCGTGCTGGTTTTTCTGTCAGCAATGGTTCTGTACCACTAAGTCGGTCCTCATGCAGTGTTTTTGTTTGTTCTCCTGTTGTTGTGTCTCAGCTCTCGCCTTTGGTTTTCTGCTGCCTGTATTTGCCACACCATCCTCTACCTTTTTTCCCCACCTCCTGTTCTGTTTGTAAATACTCCCAGCGCTTTTTTAAATACTCCTCTATTGCTGAGGCAGGAGCTCCTGGTGATGTGTAGTTAGAGGCATTTTCATCCCTGCAGGATGCCCTGGCAGGTGAGACTCACTCAGGAAGCAGAGTGAGCATCCCCTCCTCTCCCTGCCTGGCTGCAGCACAGCTTCTGCCAGCTTGGACTGCTGAAGTAACAACTTGCTGCTGCTCCTGCTGTAGGAAAATAATGTGGCAGTTAATTCTGAAAGTAGATTGTTTTTTTCATTTTGTTTGGGTTTTTTGTGCATTATTCCTTTTCTCTGGTTCTGAATTCTGCTGTCAGGAATGCTGGGCTCTAGCAGATGGTGCTGTAGGAGTGGAAGAAGCCTGGTACTTTCTAGGGAGATATTCCTGCAAGCAGGAGTGAAGCTCCCCCTCCCTAACTCGGGTATGCAGCAGGTCTTCAGAGCTTGCTGATGCCAAGAAAAGCAGCGAGAGCACCACTGGTGTTCAGGATGAAAAATGCCTCTTTTGGGAGAGGTGGGGACTGGCTGTAAGTCAGGGTAGTGGGCCCGTGTAGCCTGTGCAGGGCAGGGTGTTGCTTTTCCTGCCCTGGGAAGTGGCCATGACCCATCTCTGCTGAGCGCAGTGCCCGTGCAGGACCTGGAGTGGAGGTGTAGGTTTGGCTGGTGGGGCATTACCTGTGGGAGCTGAAGAGCAGCAGCCCCACCCTCCCCAGTGAGTCTGTGCAGCATCAGGGCTGGGGAGAGACACCACGGTTATAATAAAGGCCGTGCATAAAGGCCTTGCCTGAGCAAGCGGGGAAGGTGAGATTGGTGTTTCTGCAGCTCATTTCTGGCTGCCTTGAGTCCACTTTGTTGTTTCGGTGGTTTTTTGTGACTATCAAGACAAATGCAAGAATGGAGGGACTGCTAGGAGGGCTCCTGTGACCTGGGAGTGACTTGGCCCTTCCAGCTGCTGCCCTGAGTGGGAAGTATGTCAGTGCTGGAGCTTGATCCCACACCCCACTGCTGCCACCCCAGTTAAATAAGCACAGTTATACACTTCTTGCCTATTTATACAATAAGCACTAAGGTTACACTTTATTTACAACTTTTGAAAAATGTACAGTTTCTTACATGGGTTACTTGTGCAAAGTTATACTTTTCAACTAACAGACCAATGTGCACACAAAAGACACTGGAACAGTGGACAACACAATTGTAGGTTCCATCCCACACTGCTGCTTAAGGTTCTGTATCCAAAGGTACAAACTTGCCTTACAAAAAAAGTGAGTCTGGACTTACAAATGTTTTTTTTTCAGAGTTGAAAAAATACTTTCATAAAACTGAAGGGAACAAACTCAAGCATGCAGCAGTAGCTCACACAAACCACGCGGTCATCTACAAAGAGCAGAAACTGCAGAGACTCGAGTGCCTACCCTGGACTTAATTCAAACTTTCCACAAGACAAAGTTAGATCCCAAAGAACTTAATCTTTCTCAGCTAAATATAAGGGGCAGGAGAAAGATACCAGAGGAGAGTAATTCCACAGCTGGAACAGGTCAGGTTTTACCTCTTCCTTAACATGGAAGGCCTTTTGCTGAGTACCACACCTCTACCTGGTTTTGTCCAGTAATGCCTTGGTGACAGGACTATAGAAACCTACGGACAGTTTCTGTAGGCATGTCCTTTAAAATAATAATAATAATAATAATAATAAAAGGGCTTGTTTCTCACCCTCAGTAAAGATCCAAGTACCACAGTTGAAGTGATTTATGTAGATCTGTACATGAATCTTGCATGTGAAGTGCAGAAGTAACAAGCATTCCAGGGTCTTACTAAATCTTTGAATTGGAATCAATTGAAGAGTTGATTTTTTTAACATGAGTAAGGAGTTGATAAACCAATACAAAAAGGAAACAGGTTATTTCTTCACTCAATACTTACAAATGCAGTGGGGTCTAAACCAATAGTAGAGGAAGTGACCAGCCTGGACACATCAGCACTTTAGTTAATATCAGTTAAAAAATGTGTATGTATATAAACATCCCTTTTATCAAGCTACACATAAGCATCACTGTGTATAACACAATTACAATTAAAAGCTTAGTGTACACTACAGAAATGCACAATACTGCCCTAAGACTGGAGAGGGACCACAGAAAATGAATTCAGCATCAGTAACTCTTTTGCAAGTAACCCAAGTACAGAACGTTTGACTTCAAAGTGGGTGCGTTCTGATGTCCAAGGAGAAGAAGCTTCAGCAAGGGAGGGTGGCAACAGCACAACAGCTATTCTGCTTGCAAAGTAAATGCTAGGAGGAAAAAGATGACTCGGACACTTTGTTTATTTTCCTCATCAACAGAGTGTTCATTTGCATCATCCTGGGTCAACAGTCACGCCAGCTCTGTTCTACTATTGCAGAAACCCGTTTTTCATATTCCCGCTTATTCTCTTGGTATAGCTGAGCTGCCTGGCTGTTTGCTGGACTGTTCGGATTTGGCTCATCCAATAGAGACTGTGCAAAGAGAAAAAGATCCTTAGGCATTGCAAAGTACACAACTTTCCAATGTGTCCTGTAAACTACCCACTGTAATCAGAGCACGGAGGTTAGTCTGGGTGCAGCACACTGCATTCCTGCAGCTGGAAGGCACTACAGGCTTTGGCTACGCTGTCACTGCACAGCTCAGGGGACTGTGACAGCCAAGCAGTGCATCCCTGGGTGGGTCCCTGCAGTGCCCACCTGTGTCACTGCCCAGCCCATTTACACCTGGGAAGGATTCACACTGGGCCAGTATCAAGGTACAGCTGCTATACTGACTATTGGGAGAGGGAAAAAAAAATTTTCCTGAGCTGTTTTTGTCAAAGCATCCTAATTTTGTTCCACCTTTTCATGCAGAGTTCTTTTACCTGTATGGATGTTAAGATGGAGGAGACATCGTAAGTAGGACTCCAACGATTCTGAAGAATATCCAGACATATACTACCGTCTGCATAGACTAGAAAAGGTTCAAAGAGAACAGCTTAAAACAGAAATTGTACAGCTACTGCCTTTTTCCTGCTATTGCCTGATGCTGAAAACCTACATTCAGACAGACGCTACAACAGTCCATAGCATCTGACAGACTGCAATCCAGCCAACAGGCCTGCAAGTAGGAAGTGGTGAAGCTCCTCACCAACAGCTGCCTGAGGTATTTAAACTCAACCCTCTAACAGCCAACTTCTCTGTGTCATTGTAACAACTACCATAGAAAACCACGAATAGATTTTAAGGCAAAAAAACTTCAGCTACCCAAAAGTGAACCAAATAAAGAACACTAGCAAACAGCTGTTTACACTCAAGGCTTCCCCAAGAAGTCTCTACATCAGTCAGAGTTCAGTCACCTTCCTCACAGCAGCTACAGGAGAACCTTCCCTCCCTGCACTGTACCCACTCTTGCACATTGGAAAGTTTCAGGTATTTCTTCACAAAGCTGATATTTGTTTGGAGGCCAGGGATACCTCTCCAGCTTTAGTTACCAAGGAAGGGGATTTATTGAACGATCTTACTGTGACTAACTATAGTAGAGAGTAACACTACACTTCATGATACATTGCTCTTACAGGGATTTTGGGGAAGAGATGGAAGTCAGCTGCATTCAGCAGCATCACTATGCTGTATCTACAGTACAACAGACAGAAGTCCAAGGCACTGCTATTTAAGTACAAAACATTCTTCTGTAAGGCTTAACAACAGACAGTTGAGAGAGTCTCATCAGTATTGGGGTATAACACCTGAAAATTAAGAGGCTTCTTTTATTGCCCCTTTCGTTTCAAGCCTGAGCACTGCTCATGTATCCATCCTCATCAAAACTACACAGACCCACACTGGATTTTGCTGCCTTATTAGATAGGGGAAACTTTTATAATAATTAGACCTTTTTCTAAAGCCAGCTATAACAACAAAAAATCACCCCAAAACAACAAAATTCCTCCTCCCCACCCCCCAAAAGACCCCTACAACCCAACAAAACAGAAGTAAAACCAGTCATTGTGTAAGTACTTACCATTTGGATGGAACATTTTAGAGACAAATCTAACAGTAGGTGGCTTATTCGGGTATTCTTCTGTGAATTCTATTGTAAGTTTGAAAGTTCCTGGAGTTGAAAAAGAGATAAGCAACCTTTATTCAACAAGAATTTATACAAGGGATGAGTAAGTAGCATCCCTCCACAACACACACTGATACTGTTGTGCTCACACACACATGCTGGACATGGAACACAGACTGGGCAGCCCTACAGCCATTCTTCTACTCCCTTGGAGTTAATCATTAGTGCTGAAGTCCCAGACAGTGCTGGTACAAGAGTATGTCCCGTGACTTCTACTGCCAAAACCACCAACTCAGTCAAAGGGTCTGTGTGAGGAATTAAGTCTGCCCATGAGGTTTTCTTTCACAGAGCCCAATCCCTGCACACTGTACAAACAACACTAGTGGGTGTATAACCATCTGCGTAACAGCCGGGATTCGGTAAGTCCTATCTATGGAATGTGCTGTCATGACAAGGACCTTCTTATTTATTTTCTCTGCATTTAAAAACAAAAAATCATGTTTCTCAACAACTCTGAGGTAATCAGATCTTATTGCAGAAAAGCAGTATTGAATGCAGCATCCAAATCCAACAATTCAAAATAAAAATCTCGCCATTTATTTCACACTAACTGGTCTTCCTTGGAGAAAGACTGATTAAGCAGAAACAGAAAACTGCAGCTGAGTCCCACTCCAACCATTTTAACAGCCTGCACCAACGTAAGTTATTTTAGCCCTTCTCCTCCGGCTGTGACAATCTGAGAATAAGAAGTCTGTCAACTAAGCTGCACACATATGGGTCCAGGGGATTAAGGACTGCTCTGATTCAGATGGATAACTAAAGAACTCACACACTCCACTGCAGACCCTGTGAGCTTCTCCTAACCACGATATCACCTGAGAGCAACCAGCCCGGGTGGCAGCTCAGGAAGGGCCTGGGTATGCCTGGAAACCTCTGAAGCACCTTCATATAAATATACAGCTCTTCTGTAGGAGGACTGCACCTTACAGTAGGAGCTGTAACAAGCTGCCAGGGTGGACACACTGCCTTTTTCAAAAGGAATTCTTATGTATCAGTGAGAGGTCAAGTTCCCTCCACCCCCTCACACTCAGTGTCTTTGCTTCCTGCTACGAGGGAGATTTCCAGCACTAATATAATGAAGTTATTCCTTTCTTTGGCTGGCAAACATGTACCAACAACTGGCAGCCAGAGAACAGATTTTTTTCCCCCCATTTTCTTTTCAGATCAGCAAGGACCTGCAGTATCTCCCAGGGACTCCTTTCTTTGTAAGGAGATAAACTGTAACACTGAGTTGCAAGAAATGAAGGTCATTGCTTTGACATTCCAGTTTGCAAATGAAGACACAGCACAGATGCCTCAGTGCTTTCCCTACAGCAGTGGGAAGTCTCAACACCCTAAAAATAAGTTTTTGCATGTTTGTTTTTTATTAGCAGCCTAACAATATAAGAGCACAAAGCCAACACCATGCTATCTTAATGTGAAACAAAAAAAACCAGAACAATATAGTTAAGACTGTTCAAGTTAATGGAAGTCTGCAGTGGGGCTTTCAAGCTTTACCCCAGCTAGTCCAGAAGCACAGAGCCAGGTCTGAGATCAGTTTGCAAGCCAGTACTGGGAAGTTAGTAACAACTTCTACCAGCTGCAAACATCAGGTCAGGGCTACTTTTCCTTCCCTACATGGTGACAGTCCCAAGCAATGCTGGCCTTTTAGAACGAAATGCTTAGAGATGTGATTCTGAATTTCAGAGATTCCCTGCCCCAGTTCTGGTTCTCAGTACCTCCTCCTGAGGAAGGAGGAGTGACTAAGCAAGCAGCAGGCTGAAAACTGAGCACAAACCATCACAGGGTAGAGTTCAACGAGCACACTTGAGCCAATGAATGCTGGTCTGGAACTCTGCCTGAAGTGGGAGCAGAAGGGACAGACAAGACAGCCCAAGGGCAGTAACAGGCAGTTTGGTCTTAGAATCTATTTAAAACTACTGAAAGAAAGGGAAGCTTTTGTCTCACCAGAGGCAGGACAGCATTACTTTAAACACAAATCTGAGCGAGGGGCAGTGTCCAGCTGGAGTATCTCCCTACTCAGATTTCCACATCAAGGCCCAGAGTGGCAATGGCTCTTTGGAACAGCTCCCCAGTACGCAACACCTCGTTGCTGAGCTTTAGTAAAGGGCAAATCCAGACATCTGACAAACCAAAGTCCAATGGTCACTCACACTGAAAACCAACACAAGTCAATCAGGTATCACAACACACACTGCTGGGGATGAGGCCTTCGGTGCTCAGTCTGTCACTAATCATAAAGCTTTCAACTGGTATTCCTCACAACTTACCCTATACAGCCATTTTAAAAACATAAATTATCATATTCACTGTCATTATTGATATTGGGATCATCACTGAGGAGAACGTTCTCTTTTCTCTCCTGTACTCACCTTGTTGATCAGCTTCTCCTGCCTCAGGATTTGAGTCTCTGACAGGGCTAACAGAAGCCTCTGCACAACCCACGTGCTGGCCCCAGCAGTCCCCAGAGCAGACCCTGTGCCCCTGCTGGGCCCCCTGACTGCAGGCAGTGAGAGCAGCCCCTCCACTCCACTGCCCACAGAGCAGGAACAATCTCTTCTGCTCCCGCATGAGGATACACACTCCATATTCCACAAGCAAGGAACAAACCACAACACACAAATGCCTTGCTTTCTCTGTTCCAGTCTCCTGCATGACGACAGCAAGGCAGGATACTACAAAAGCTGTTACTTAACTCTCTCCAAGCCATGAATCCTGCACTGACCACATTATTGTCATCCAGTTTCAGAGAAACAGGTCTGAAAGACTGGGAGAGCCTGGGCTTCCATGGCTGTGCCAGCACTACCACTTTAGATGCCACACACATATAGATTCTTAGAAATATGGTGAAGGGGAGGATAAATATCCCCAGGGTACTACTGCAGACACCTGCAATCGAATCCTCTTCAACGAGAAGATGGAAGTTATGCTGCTGATCTGAATTAGTGGTTGCTCCTAAGCTGAGCCAGCCTGAACACTGAGTTGTGAAAACACCCTCCAAAGTCTGGGGGTGGAGAAGGAGGGATGTTAGCTGCAGTATGTTGCACAGCAAGTAAACAAACATGTTTGAACTTCGGGTTTGCAGTCCAGACACTCAGAAGCTGGGACTGGGGAAGGGCCTCAGCAGAGGGAGGATAAAGAACAGTAATTCTCACGATGTTGGAGTTATTACACATTGGTTTTAACAAAAACCCCAAAACTTCATAGGCTACTTTCACAAGAACTAAGCTACCTGAAGTCTTACAGCATCAACAGAAAGTGCCTAAAACCAAAAATACAAAAGCAACTTCTGAAGCACTGACCTCAAAGGCTTCATGAGAAAGATTACAGAGTTTCAGTGTACCTTTGACTCCCAGGGGCCTGCACAGTTACAAAATAAGCCCAAACTAGCATGCTGTTAAATTAAAATTCCCTTAAATTTTACCTACATTAAGCTGGACTGCACTACCATTATCTGAGCTGTGCTACTCTACTCACTTAATGGAAAAGCACAGCTGAGGCACCAATAATGCCATATCTCCAGGCACCACTTAGTGTTTTGTTATCTAGCACAAGATATGTCCAGAGAAGAGGAGATAAGCAGATATCCTGCAACACAAGACACATCTGTTTTCTTGAGCACGGTGTGAAAACACACACTTTGCTATGAAAAGAGCAATCCATCACACCCTGAGATTACAAGATCAACCAAAGCAGGACAGCAGCAGCCTCAAGCATCTGCCTGAACCTCAAACTGCTGCAAGTCCAACACATCCTCGGCATCTGAGATAAAAAAATGATGCTGCCACAGAAAGCACAGAGGAAATCAATATGTCAGGGCTCTCAAAAGCAGTCTTCAACCTTCTGCAACTAAATGGAAACGTATGGAAAAAAAGCCCTTATAGCATCTGTTAACCACACACTGAGCTGGAAGAGCCTGAGCATGGAAACAACCTGCATTTTAGCACACTGCAAGGAGACAGCTTTCTGCTCCAAACAGTGAATCACTCCATTAGCAGCAGTGCTCCAAGAGCCTAAGCAGCTCTAACAACCCTCACAGAAGTTTAAGGGAGCCTTCTTTAAAGGTTATAAGATGAGATAACAAAATGTATTTAGTCTATCTGTTCTATAATACAATGTTATCGAACACTTAAGTTCTAAACATTAGACTGCTGAAGCAGCTACTACAGCAAACAACTAACCAAATACATTAAAAAATGTAACTGGAATCTTTGCAGTTTTCTTAGGCTTGAGATATTTAAAATCTTCACAGAGAAAAACAATCTGCAGTTTAGAGGCATGTCCACAGGTGCTACCTCCGAGGATAAACAGAGACATGGGAGTTAGCCAAGAACAACATAAAAGAGTTAAGGAATTTTTCCTATGCTTTTGTCATGAGTCACAGAGATCTAAGATTAATTATAGCCTGCACTGAAAATATCTTAAAAAAAAAATGCATCACTGATTTCAGTTAGACAGTATTTCATGTCTAACAGGTTTTCACAAGATGCTGAAGTATTCATACAGCACCTGCAAACCTATCAAAGGCAATAAGGCCAGATGCAAACTACAGGTATGTTACCAGGACCTATTTAGTCAGCTTTTAGAGTTAAAAAGTCCTTTTAATCTTAAGCCCTGAATAGTAACAATTGTAGCAGACTGAAGTAAATGCCAAAAAAACCCCCAACCCAACTGTTCTGAACTTCCTCAAACATGCAGCCCATTTCCTACTTCAGCTGACTCACGTTGGGACTTACTCACAAAACACTTCCAGCACCAGAAAAGAAACACAGAACTCAAACAAAAGACAACGGTTCTATACCAGGATTTTGATGGTTCTCCAAATACGAGTGTCCCTAAAAACACAGTCCAGGGTTCAACAGAAAAACTTGAAGAGCCTTAAAATGTTACATTAAATTAGGTTTAGGACAGCCAGACTTCGCGACTACAAGCAAGACCCTACAAGCTAATCTGTCTGTCTCAGTAAATCAGCACAGCAATCTAAATCTACATCAGTTTTTGGAAGTGGGGGTAAGGGGAAAAAAAAAAAAAAAGGCTATTTACTTAAGTCAAGCACACGGGTGTGCGGTCAGGTGAACGTGACCCATGTCCCCCCTCCACCCCCGGGCCCACACCTGTTGCAGAGTCCACGGCAGTGACACCAAGGCAGTGACACCAAGGCCGTGTCAAACCGCACCAGTTTTGCCCCCAGAACGCCAACCACGGGCCCCGCACGCCGCACTTACCGTCCTCGAAAGGGGTCCCCTCGGGCCTGGAGGAGGGAAAGCAAAGCACAGCGTTACCCCGGGGCAGCCCGGCTCCGACCCCCGCGCGGCGGCCGAGCGGCCCCTGCGGCCCCGCCGCCCCCGGCCGCGCCGACTCACCCAAAGATGACGGCGTTCCACACCATGATGTTGTTCTCGGAGGGGGCCCCGCTCACCCCGGCCGGGGGATCCTCCTGCAGCCTGCGGGACACAGGGACCGTGAGGGCGGCCCCGCCAGCGGCGTAACCCGGCCCGGGGCTGCGCAAACGGCGTAACCCGGCCCGGGGCCGCCGCCCTGCGCAAACACCGTACCCGGGCCAGCGGCTGCGCCAGCAGCGTAACCCGGGCCGGCGGCGGCCGCGCTGCGCAAACGGCGTAACCCGCGCCGGGCAGCGCCGCCCGCGCTACGCCACCAGCGGAGCGCGCCCTGCCCCGCCGCCATGTTGTGCTGCCCCCTCCTCCCCCGACAGCGCTGGGCCCCTCGTCCTCCTAACGCCCGCCCCCCCACCCCTTTCCCTCGGCCCGCGGCCTCGGTACCTCTTGAAGTCCCGCATGAGGCGCCTACGGGCCGGAGTGGACATGGCGGGCTGAGGGTTATAGCTCAGGCATACACTGCCGGAGGGAGCGCGGGGCGCCGGGCGCGGTTCGAGCTCCGACTGAGGCGGCGGCGGCGGCGCTGACCGACAGGAGCGATCGCAGCCTCTACCACTGCGGCGGGCGCGGGGGGGGGGGGGAGAGCCTAAGCTGCACCGACTCCTGCGCCGGCTGCCGGACGGTCCCGGGATGTACCAACGGCGCGGGGGGGGGAGGAGGAGCCGGATGTGGCGGAGCCCCCAGCCAGCCTGAACCACCGCGGCGCGGGCGCGGGGGCGGCGCCGGGCGGGGCTGTACCAACGGCGGCGGGGGTGGAACGTGATTGCTGACGTCATGGAGGGGGCGGAGCGTCGGCGGCGCTGCGGGTTGGGATCAAAACAGTTCGACAGGGAAAGCGAACGTCACGCACGGAAAAAAGAAAAGAGGGAATTTACTGCCCACTTCCCAAGGGCAGGCAGGTGTTCAGCATCCCCAGGACAGCAGGGCCCCAGCACACGTAATGGTAGCTTGGGAAAAGAAACACCATCACTCCAAACGTCCCCCCTTCCTCCTTCTCCCCCCAGCTTTATTACTGAGCATGAGGCCATATGGTCTGGGATATCCCTTGGGTCCGCTGGGATCAGCTGTCCCAGCTGTGTCCCCTCCTAGCTTATTGTGCCCCCCCAGCCTCCTCCCTGGTGGGTTGAGGGGCAGAAAAGGCCTTGGCTCTGGGTAAGAACCACTCAGCAGCAACAAACACATCCCTGAATTATCAACACTGTTTCCAGCACAAATCCAAACACAGCCCCGCACCAGCTACTGCGAAGAAAATTAACTCTATCCCAGCCAAAACCAGCACGACCTTCTACACTGCACTTTCTGCTTCCCTAGAGAGCATTTTCCAACGGAAAATAATCTCCTTTCTACCTTTCTTTAACAGCCTTTGGAAGCAAAGGATCTCTCTGCTGCTGTCTAGAGCAAGCCGTGTGGGCCCTGTTTTTCGAGCTTATCCTCACTCGTATCCTGACGTGAGGCAGCCGCGTGGGGAGGCGGCTTCGGGAGAGACACGGGAGGAGACCCACGGAAAGGAAACAATAAACGCACGGTTATCGGCGGCCGCGCTGCAAACCGCCCGTGCCCGACCTTCCCTGCTGCCACCAGCCTGTGCAACAAGAAACGTGCGAGCCGGTCAGGAGGAGCCGTGTCCAGAGCCCGGCTTTAGGGACACGGGAGCTGAGGCAGCTCCAGCACCGGGTGTCCCCGGAGCCCCGCGGAGCCGCCCCGCGGGCGGGGCCGGGCCGGGCGGGCAGGGCCAGGCGCCGCCATGCCCAAGGTGGTGTCGCGCTCCGTGGTGTGCTCCGACACCCGCGACCGCGAGGAGTACGACGATGGCGAGAAGCCGCTGCACGTCTACTACTGCCTGTGCGGGCAGATGGTGCTGGTGCTGGGTGAGCCGGGCCGGCGGGTGAGGCCGCGGGCGGAGGGGGCGGTCAGGCCGCGGGCCGGGAGGGGTCAGGCCGCGGGCCCGGGCAGGCGGCGGGAGCGGGGTGGGGGCGCGGGTTCGGATTGCGAGTGCGATGTGCGGGGTTCGGGTGCGGGGTTCGGGGTTCCCGGTGCCCGCCTGGCCCCGCCGCCACCCCGGCCCCGCCGCTCCCCGCAGACTGCCAGCTGGAGAAGCTGCCGATGCGGCCGCGGGACCGTGCCCGGGTGATGGACGCGGCCAAGCACGCCCACAAGTTCTGCAACGCCGAGGAGGAGGAGAGCGTCTTCCTGCGCAGGTGGGCCCGGCCGCGGCACCCCCCGACCCCCTGAGAGCCCCTCACGGCTGCCCTCCCCACCCGGCTGGCGGCCACTGAACTCCGCTGTGTGTGCGCCCTGCTCCAGCTCTTCCTCTCTCCCCCAGACCCGAAGGCATAGAGCGGCAGTTCAGGAAGAAGTGCGGCAAGTGAGTGATCACAGCATCTTTTTAGTAACATTTATAACCTTTTCTTGACATTTATAATCTCAACCACAGGAATCCAAAATCTAAGTTTCCTCTCAGCTCCGTGTTTCTGTTTCCAGGTGTGGACTGCTGCTCTTTTATCAACACCAACAGAAGAATGCTCCTGTGACGTTCATTGTTGATGGTGCTGTGGTCAAATTTGGCCAGGGTTTTGGGAAAACAAACATATATACTCAGAAACAAGAACCTCCCAAAAAGGTAGTCGGCTTTAGAGAATTAAAAAGGCTATCTTTGCTTTTCAAAACATGCTGTGTGTAAAATAACTTAATTGTTGAGGCAGGGGGGATTAAAAACAGGATCTCTGAACAATAACTCAGTTTAGTGTCTTCTCCACGTCTGCCTAAAGTTTTCCTTTACAAAGGTCACTGCAGCTTGGAGTCCCAGCATTAAAGGAAAGCAAAATAAACTTTGAAATTTATACTGTGCCTGATGTTTAGGCTCAGTTACCAGAAAGTTTCCCTTTGTAAGTAGGTCAGGTTGGTAGCCTGCACAGTGATTTTCAAAATCTGGCTCACCTATTTTATGTCAGTGAATTTCCTTCTGGTAATGAATGACACCTCTAAGCCCAGAAATCACTGGGCAGAATTCTCCTTTGCCACCCACAGAGTTCAGGTAATCTCGATGACTTAAGAAGCCTTAAAAATTTTGGAAGGGGGAAGCACTCCCTAGTGGCACAACTGTTACCAAGGTTTAACAAAATACTCTGTTTTTCACCCAGGTGATGATGACCAAACGGACGAAAGATATGGGCAAGTTCAGTTCTGTAACAGTCTCCACAATTGATGAAGAGGAGGAGGAGATCGAAGCGGTGAGTTTCGGGTGCCCTTGGTGGCACCCACATGTGAGCTGGGCAGCTGTCTGGGATGTGGGGCAGAGCCAGCGCTCGTCTCACCACCTGGGTGAGGTGTTATTACTCCGGGGTTTGCTGTTGCAAAGTGATGTGTGTGTGTTTCAGAGGGAGATTGCAGACTCCTATGCACAGAATGCAAAAGTGATTGAGAAACAGCTGGAACGCAAAGGCATGAGCAAGAAAAGGCTACAGGAGTTGGTGAGTGTTTTCTTTGGTGTTCAGCACGACTCCCTGAGATCTGTTTGTTTTGTACACAAAAACTATTTTGGAGATCAGACTGCAAGTATAGAGAGGTCCTGGTACAGTCACAGGTAACTTGTAGCTTTGTGAGGATGAGTTTTTCTTTACAGATTTTATAGAAATATTCTTCTAGTCCTTCTGGGATTAAAATAGTACTCGATTACCTGTAGAGCTAATAAGAGCAGCCAGCTTGCAGGGAGGCTTTCTCCTTTGGACAAGGATCAAGGGAAGGGGACAAAAGGCCATGGCTTTGCCAACCATAACACCCCTAATACTGTGCTCTTGTGCCTGCCTGGCAGAGCAGGTCGTTGCCATGAGGTGCCAGGGCAAGGCAAGGCTCTTGTGGGGAACTTGCAGCTCAGCCCCTACTGAGAGGCACTTGAAGAATGGCAAGAACATCACAGCCTTACCTGCTGTGATCTTACCTGCTGTGACAGGAGAGTGGTAGATGGGAGGGGGAGGAAATGTGCAGCTTCCCCTTGGGGATAGAAAGTATGAAATTGTCTCCTGAGCAGTTAGTTTTAGGATGTTTATGATTTTAAAGGTGGTCCCTGCATCAGGGAAGGAGGGAGTCAGCAAAGCAGTTGGGCTACTCCTGCCTCTGGGTTGGGAACTGGAAAGTTTGCAGTGGTCAGACAAGAGCAAACCTCACTGGAGCACTGAAGAGAAACATATCCAGACATTATTTAATTCTGTCTTAATTTTCCTTTATTCAGGCTGAGTTGGAAGCCAAGAAAGCCAAGATGAAGGGAACCCTGATTGATAACCAGTTCAAATGAAATGCTGCCTATTTGCTGGGTATTTGGAGGCAGGAGAAGGTTACCAGGAGCAGGGATCTGTTAATAGATCTGTTAACACAGCAGAAGTAACAGACACTGTTCGAGGGTTGCACTGTGCTGCAGCCAGCCTGGAGGGTGAGAATCTCTCTGTCATAAGTGATACTCTGGTACCAATTTTAATAACTCCAACAGCACTGGAGACTTTGCTGAAACTGCAGTTCTCTACAGACCTAGTGTTATGAGCAAGCTGTTCCAGGCAGAATATTTACTTTTGGGAAAATCTTTGCCAGGTGCCTTCCTGAGTTCACCTTTAGATACCTGTCTTTTTATTTTGGTAGTGTAAGATTTCCTTGAATGTATTAGAACAACAGGTCAACTGTACAACAAAGACATCCTTACAAAAGTATGCTCTGTGCCTATTACTCATTTTGTTATTTTAACTGTGTCCAAAACATGCAGCAGCCTCAGGGACATGCCATTCCAACACAGTCTGGAACAACTGGGGTGCAAGGCTTGAGCATCATTCTGCTGCTCATTCTGCCTGACCTGGCAGAGGCAGCCAGCACAGGCTTGGCTGCAGCACTCCAGCCTCAGGTCCTGTGGAACAGTGGAAGGCTGCAGTTGTACAGAATTACACTGTCCCAATAGCTACTGGCCCATACAAGAACATGAAATCCAACCCTGTTTTAAATTAATGAAAACAAAAACTGCCACTATGAGTTCAAATATATAGTGGGAAGCTACTGATACAGTTGGTAGTCATTTAAAGTAGAATACCACTGCATGTCTTAACTAAACCATTCTAAAAAACAGTATCAGTACTGGAGTTGTGAAATGTGGAGGAAAAATTGTTTTGAATGTTCTGACCACTAAGGACTTGGTGAAGACACCATTACACATCAGTTTTAAAGTACCTTATTTGGAGAATAACATTTTGTATTTCTTGTTGATGTAATAGCAGTGCTCTATAGCCCATGTCTTTGTTGCTCTACTTGAGATTAAATGCCACATTATGGATTTGAACTAAAATACCTTTCCTAGGGTGTTCTTACTCTAGCAAGTATCATAAAATAATTTGAGCAAAGATGCTTCATCTCCCACAATTATTACAGAAAGCTTCCTGTAATCTATAAAGATTTTCCATCTGGCTTTATAACCTTGACTGGGAAAACTCAGCTCTGCTTTGCCTAAGGATCTATTCTTCCTTTGGAAAAACAAGGTGTAACAGAGGGAGTGAACTCTGCACCAGAGTTGGCAGGCTGGGATGTGTCCATAGGTCCTGTGACAATTTAATGCCAGGCTGAGTAAGCAGGTGTTCAGGTTAACTCACAGTGCTGATCTTGTTCCCCGCTTATCACCTGTTAATCTGAAGCCTATTTCCAGAAGCTCTTCAGTTAAGCAATCACAGGGTGGTGTGCCATACTCGGGAAGGGCAGGAGGCGTATGTGGGTACATCTCTGGTACACAAATCCCTTTCCCCAGTGTGGTAACACAGTCCAGCCAGGCGAGGGCCTCACGGCTCCTCTGGGAATGATCCAAGCCCCGAGTAACTGCAAGTTGGTCTCTGTAAAAATTGGGAAGTTTTTCTCAAGCACGTGTCGAAGACTCTGACATCCAAAAATAGGTTTTGAACCACGTGAAGTCCTCTGGGATACAGACTTTGAGTCTTCAGTTGTCCAAGGATGAAGTGCAGTCCTGCTTCAAATGACACCAGCACACAAGCTGACTTGGGGATAGCGTGATTTACAGTCAGGGTTGAGGCTGGGAGTGACAAAAGATTTCAGCTGAGAGTGGGCTGTGAAGGGGCTGCCAGGTGGGGTTAGGACCATCTGCAGTTTGGTGAGGCACAAAGAAAATATGGTGAGTGCCCAGCTCAGCACAAGTTGTCCAATGTAGCTGTTACCAAGTGCCACCAAGTTCCTCAGCTGTGCACCCAGAGCCTTCAGGCACAGCACAGGCACTCCTCAATTTTGGAAGGCCGGTTCATACTCAGTCAGTGTTTGTCATTCTTGTCACTGGAGATCTGCCTACTTTGGCTCAGGACTCGTGCATGGACCCAGTCAGAAAGGAGAGTACATCATTTGTTGCACCAGCAGTCCCTGAGGTGCTTTTGATACACTCTAGTTACAAACTCAATGCCTGAAACAACTCCAACACAGAGAATCTGACCCAATACATTATTATGTATTTCTTACTCTAACTAGATCTAATTCACAATGGGTTAAATCAAGTTGGGTTTCTCATTTCTAGATCTTAATGAATTAAAATGTATTAGCTGACTGTAGCAACAGGAAGCAGGGGCACCTAGTTCAAACACTTGATTAAATGTCCTAACCAGCTGTTCTACAGCTGGTTTTTCATACCCTGGTAGAAAATGGGGGATCTGCAGCAGAGTTCAGACCAAAGCAAATTCAGATTTTGCATTACTGTAAAAGTCAACATTTGTTTTTATAAACCTGTTTGTTTAACTGAGCACCATATTGTATGTAAGAACCTGTCCAGATGCAGAGGTATCACAAAGCAAAATAGTGTGTGAAATAAAAGTAGAGGAGTGGATCTGTTCCAAAAGTAATGGCACACATAGCCAGACTTACCTTCCTGTGTTTCATGGCTTAGTCCAGACCAATAACCAGGCACCTTCACAAGACCCTAGTCTGAATTACTGTGTCACAACAGCTCTGGGTGTAAAAATGCTGCCTTGTTCCCCATTACCTGTGCAAAAACCCCACACAATTTGTAAACACTGAAGAGAAGTGGTAATGCTGAATCCAGCCTTGTTGGTGTTAATTGCAGCTGTACCTAGGGAGCAGCCTGACGTCCTCCCTGCCTGCCTCCTGAGGGGAAATATTTCTGGTCAGTTCTCACAGCTCTCCTTGGGCTGTGCTCTGTGTTTGTGCTATTTCACCTGCCAACTGGCATACAGATGGCTAATTCTGACTCCCTAGACTATTGCAATGAATATTGATAACTGCACACTAACAACGTGTATGGCAAAGTGATCAGCTGGGGAGCAGCACTGACTGGTCAGCCTGAATCAAACTGGACTCACCTTTTGCTGGTGTTCTCCTAAAGAGCCCCACAGGTCACTGTGGGGCCCCATGGGCCACTGCTACCTCCAGGCAGTTTAAAGTATAAAAGGATGGTCTTGTTTAAAAGGCTGCAAGGCTGGGCTCCAAGGGATGAAGGAGGAAGCATTGTAGCTCTCTCCACTGAAGAGTTCTTATGAACCTAGCTGGCCACAGCGTGCTGGTATTTTGGGTGGATTTCAAAGCACAGGTGGCCAATCTCCTTGTCAGCCAGAAAATTGCTGCCCTGTCCCTGCAGCTAGGGCCATAACTCGTCATCCCAGCAGGATCAGACAACAACCACCAACAAACCACTGCTGGGATGACACATCCCACAACCTCTCTGATGCTGCTGGTCTTGGTGTGGGTCTTGGCAGCTCCTGAGTGTTCATTGCTCCCAAAACTGCTACCTCTCCAGCAGCTCCCTGTGACTCCCAGAGACACAGTCTGGAGTGACCCAAGGACCACTGAAGGGGACAGTGGAGTGGATGAGCTGGCACTCCACTGGTCTTTTACAAGGTGAGTCCTTGGGGTGGGATGCTCTCCACTGCACGACTCAGCACACACCAGACAGCACAGCCAGCCCAGCCAGGGCAGACTGGTACACACTGAGCCATCCCAACTATCCAGCACCACTCGCCACCTGCCCCAGCCACTGACAAGTGTTTCATATGATCCCATGCACAGCCATGCTGTGTCAACACCTCCTAAGCCTGGGATTTACAGCTGCTGGGCGAGGGGCCGAGACAAAAGTGGTGTTAGAAGGTGTTTGTCCACCTGTCCCCACCAGCAAATACACCGGGACTAGCTGATACACCAGGACATGGCTCCCGGGGAGGAAATCATGACATATGAGATGTTCGGCCCTCCCACAGGAGAATCACAGTTAAAATGAAAATCCACCCTGTCCATGCTGTTCTCGGGGCAGCCCAGCCTGGTGGCCAAAATGCTGTGTTGGTGGGACTGCACTCAGTTTGTTGCCTTGCCACTGGATGGCTCCAGTCCCTTTTCTTTGCCTCAGTTTCCCTGCAAGAAGAAAGCCCTTAATCCCTGTGTAGTGTGCTCCTGTGGCAGGCACCAGTAGTGGCTGAACCCCCCGACCTGCTTCCCCAGATAAAGCTGCTCCCAGGGAACTGCCAGGAGGGGGAAGTTAAAGCCCCAGGGGCCCAGTGCCAGAAGGGCTGCCAGCCTGAGCTCTCTGGCATTGGATTGTAGGTAAAACCCATTGTGGGCTCTGTCCTGCATCTCCCACGTGCCAGAGCTAAAAAAAAAAAGCTGTGAAACACAAGCTTGTTTCCCAAGTCCCCAGGGCATTAACTAGTGTGGGTAGCTACAACCCATTTCACTCAGTGCCAGTCCTGCACCCCAAGCCCAGTGCACAATGCTGTAGGTCTAAGGACTTAGGGGTCCCCCGGCTCAGCTCCTTTGCAGCCTGGCACAACAGCCCAGCTCAGCACCTTGGTCACCCACCACCATGTGCAGGAAGAAATGATGCACTTACCTCCTTGTGCTAACGGCCCAGCCACACATCCCCTGCAGAGGAAAGGACAGGAAGGGATGCCCCATGCCCAGCAACCAGCAGCATAAGAACAGCCCTTGAAATCCAAGAGAGCTTAGCAGCAGGAGGCAATAACGGCCAAGAGCCCTCAATTAATTAGCTGCACTTCTGCAGCAGGAGAGGGCTCCCTGGTAAAGCTGCCCCATGGCAGAGCTCCCTGCCCAGGCTGCTGCCTGCACCCTCAGCACTGCCCAGCTCATGGCATTGCTCCACATCTCACAGGGCAACTTTCAGCCTGTTTTGTTTCCCCAGAAGACAGTGGGGGGATCTCACACTGCAGCAGCCCAGGGCCAGCTGAAAAACATCAGCAAGGGCTGTTGGCTCAACACCACCTCCCATCAGGAATGCACATGCCCATTTATAGGGACCCTGGCAAGCCAACACCTGCAGCAGGATGGTGCTCCGCTCTCATGCCTGATTGCCCTTAGATTTCAGCAAGAAAAACAACTCTCACCCTATGCAATACAAGGTCTTGCTTAGCTGCCTTGGGCAGTAGTTAAGATTAGTTTCAGTGATTGAGATCAACTGCTTTGAGCAGGCCTGGGCAGCCAGAAAGGAGCCAAGGCGTGGGGGAAGCAAGGAGCCTTGCTGATCTGAAGGGCAGAAGACCAGGAGAGCATCCCCTCACCACTCCACAACCCCTAGCAGAAACCAGGCAGTTTCACTGGGGTGGCTCACAGATCCACAGAGGTTTCTGTGTAAAGGCCAAGCCACCCACATTACTCAATCTTGCAGTGTTTTCTGCAAACTGCCCTGGCAGCATGAAGGAATTTTCCCCTTCCTCTGGAATTTGGAAGCTTAACTTCCAGGGGTAAGGGATGAGCCTGGAGATGCAGCTCCCTGCCTGGTAAGCAGAGCTGGCACAGAAGCTGTCTCAGTTCAGCTGTTCCATCCCCATAGCACACCACCTCCTGTGAGGGCAAGGCTAGCCAGGGGCTCTACAGAACAGCAGCAATTACCTGCACTTGTGTTCTCTGGCTGGGTTTTAACATATCCAAGTAGGCAGCTCAGTTTCTAAGCCAGAGGACATGAAGCCAACTCTGCTCCTCCAGACAGCATTTCTCCAGCCTCTCAGACATTCAGTGCCATAGGGAGTGTTATGCTTTGCAGATGGTTTAGGCACTTGGCACTTTCAAAATCAGGTTTCAGCAGCTTCAGGGGTAGACAGGCCAGAGGCAGGACTGTGGCACACAGTTAGTGCATCATCTCTGGTTACCGGTGTCCAAGGAAGATCAGCTGGGTGAATCCTTCAGAGCTGTCAGTCCCCATTTCAGCCACACCACTGGCCTCCCTCTGGGGAGCAAACAGCTTCCTCTGCAGCCTGTGCTGTGTTTACCTGCTGTACTTTTCAGGTAGCAAGGCTTGCAGGATGCAGATGGTTCATCCTCCTCCTCTACAGTCACCGAGACCCCCACCCCCCTCGTGCTGCAGCTGCTGCAAGAACAAACATGAGATGAGGAATATTGGTTTCGGATTTTTATTTCTTTGTACTCTTTAAGCAGGAGTGACTGAAATAGAAACCATCATGAGTCCCATCGAGGGGAATAAAGACAGGGCAGGCTGTCGCCCCTGCCCCATGCCAACTTGTATAAACATTAGCCGTCACTGTTTAGTAACTAGATGGTTTTCAAACAAGTCCATGAACTGTCATAGACTACACAGAACAACATGCCAGTTCACAACAGGAAACAACTTATGTGTACTTCTTGATTTCATCATACAAGACTAAGACAAAAGCACCACCCATTCCTCGGAGTACATTCGACCATGCACCTTTGAAAAACGCCTTGGAGCCCTCATCCCGGGCAATCTTCCGCCAGCAGTCAAGAGTGCCAGTGTACATTATGTCAGCTGCAGAAGACAGACAGCTTTAGCAACTGGATGCCCAAGACCCCCAATATCCAGGTCAGAAATGGCCTGATGTATCTGCCAGCTTCATAACCTCAAGTGCATCCCCCCATTTCTTGACTGACTTTCTCCAGTATTAGTGCACTGGAAGATAAGACTGCCCAGGAGATATGCTGCTGCCGCCTTACCCCTGGGAGACACTGGAAGGACTGGTTTGAGCAGAAGGCAGCAACTGTTTGCTTTGACACCAACACTTCCAGACCCAAAAGCCAGGCTGTGCCTGCTATGAGGGTTGTCTGTTCTTGCCCCAGAGACGCTAGTTTGCAACATCCTTGGGGAAATTCTGCTGTTCCTCCCTACTGGCAGACAAAGGGGCTTGTGCAAGCCCCTTTACAGGTGTGCTGTGCAGGCCAACCCACCCATGCCCCTGCCTGTCACCTGCTTCTGCAGTCCCTCCCAAACCCTTCTTACAGGACGTGAGGATATCTACACGGGCTGGTGAAAGCTAAGCCACTCTGCCCTCACCTTAGCTCCAACACCAACTGTTGATTCAGGGATGCCCTATATTTCTTATACAATGGAGGGGAAACTTACCTCCTTTACGGCCAGACTGCATCATCATGCGACGACGAACCGTGTCAAAGGGGTAGGAGACCAAACCGGCGACAGCAGTGACGGTCTGAGCAATCATCCAGCTGACAACGATGTGGGTGTTCTTTGGGTCTGGGAGCATGCCTGCAGGAGAGAGGCTTTGATGAGCACGGCAGGTGAGCCACCAGCGCTGCTGAAACGCACTGCAGGCCTGCTGCAGAACAGCGTCTCCCTTTCAGTGCCATTTTGGTCAACCTACCCTTGGCGGTGTCGTAGATGCCAAAGTAGGCAGCTCTGTAGATGATAATGCCCTGGACAGAGACACTGAAGCCCTGGTACAGGCCCCTGAGGCCATCCGAGCGGAAGATTTTGACCAGGCAGTCACCGAGCCCGCTGAACTCCCGGTCGGCCCCGGCTTTACCCACATCCGCTGCCAGGCGGGTTCGGGCAAAGTCAAGGGGGTACACGAAGCAGAGGGAGGTCGCGCCGGCGGCACCTCCGGACGCCAGGTTACCGGCGAAGTACCGCCAGAACTGGGTCCGCTTGTCCACGCCGCCCAGGAAGATCTGCTTGTACTTATCCTTGAAGGCGAAGTTGAGGGCCTGGGTGGGGAAGTACCGGATCACATTGGCCAGGTTGCCGCGCCAGAAGGAGAGGACGCCCTGCTCCCGCGGGATGCGCACCACGCAGTCGATGATGCCCTTGTAGTGCTTGTCGGCCGAGATCTGCTTGCTGGCGTGTTGCACCTGCGGGGAGCCCACACGCCGCCGTCAGAGCCGCCACCCCGCGACCCCCCGGCCCGCCGCCGCCTCCGCCCCCCCTCTCCTTGCGGCGACCTTGCGGCGGCCCCCAACGCTCACCTGCAGCAGCAGCTTGACCCTCTCGATGGGCGCGACGGCGGTCTTGGAGATGGCGGCCGCCACCCCGCCGGCGAGGAAATCCTTGGCGAAGGACACGGCCGCATCGGTCATGGCGGGAGCGGCGGGAGCGGGAGGCGATGCCGGGCGAGGGAGGCGGGAGGCGGTGCTGAGGGGGGGGGCGCCGCAATGGCCGCTTATATAGGGGCGGTGGCGCGCGCGTGGGCGGGGCGCGCGCCCCGCTCGCCCGTTGGCTGCGGGAGGGGGCGGGGCCGCCGCGGCAACGGGCGGGGGGAGCGGGATGGGGGGACCGGGATCGGGGGGGACCGGGATCGGGGCACCCCGGGATGGGGGAGCCCGGGATGTGGCACCCCACCGGCACCGCGGGTGGACAGGGTTATATCTATATATGGCCCCGGCCCGGCCACACGGCTCATCCCCATCCCGGGCACCCCATGGGAGGCTTCGAGGCTCCCTAATTTACGGACACGTACAGGCCCACATCCGACCGCCCCGACTCCCTGAACCTCAGCCAAGACATTCGCTCAGAGACCTCTCAGGATACTGTCTCCCCTGCACACATGATGCTCCAGGAGTCACTGAGCTCCAAGCAGTGTATGGATTCCCTCCAAGTATTGCATGGATTCCCTCTGTCAATCACTGCTGAGCTCAGTCGGGGTGCTCAGACACACCCCCCACCAGGTACCACCCACCACCTCCATCGCACAGCTGCATCCAAATGTCACTCGAGCGACACTTCACCTACCCAAGAGTTCAGCCTTGCTATTCACTGGTTGTTCATGATCACACACCATTTCACATGTTAGTGATCCACTGCTGAAGCTCTTTCTTTTGGAGCTGTCTCAAATATTAGTGCTGCCTTTCGGGGTGTTTATCATGCACAGATGTGATTACAAAGGAGAGGCTTGGTTGATAAAAGGTTAGTAAGTGATTTATAGGTCGTAGGAGTGCATTACAATAGAAAGAAAGGTGGTATTAGCACATCAGAAACAAGTTAGAGGTAACTTTTTGACTCACTTGACTCTTATGAGGTTTGAAGAGCTGATCAGACATTCATATGCACCCATCGTTCAATCTTTAAATCTATTTAGAAATATAGTATTAGTAAAAAACATACAGGTATGCTTGGACAAGGTAAGAAATCCATTCCTTCCCAAAATGCTTACAAGTCACATCTTATTCATACATCTCCAATAAGTCCCAGCATTATTGCCTACATTGTGCTGATGGGGAAACTGAGGCACAGAGAAACATGTTCACTAGACAGATTGATTAGAGCCAAAGCACTTACAGCCTCAGTGTGATGCATGAGCCACCAGATCTGCTCTCTACCATCCTAATTTTTCCTATCAATGCTTGAGTTTCTTCTCCAAGAAGAAAACCAGGATGAAGTACCACTGCAGCACAATGGAGCAAGTCCATTAAGAGAGATACAGCAAAACCTCAGCTGTAGGATACATCAACAATGAGTTTTAGGTGCAGGGCAGGCCTTACAGTTATCCCAAATCTTTCTGCAAGTTTCTCTCCATGGTCACAGACTGTTCCTGTACGGATCTGCCAATGCCTCATCCCACTGTGACTTGTCCTAACCAAGCAGTTTCTGAGATTTACTTATTTCCACCCATCAGGGGTTACAAACAGTGCAAAAATGCCCACAAGGAGCTGTGTAGAGCAGCAGCAAACCCTGTGCTGAGCCCAGGCTGCTGCAGCTTGGGCTGGAGCAGAGCTGATGTGCACACACTTTCTCAAGATGCCGCGATTCCCACCCTGCCACAGCCTGAGCCTGCGGGACACACCGCAGGGGGCACAGCCACCTTCCCACGGGGACACAGGGTTTGGGTTTTCTATCAGAAGGCACTGGGATGGGGCTGTTCCATAGCTGAACTTCTACAAAGGAACAGGAGCAATATCACAGGTCCTCAGGTGATAACACCAAGATGATCTTTTATTGTCCAAAACCTCCCAAGGTTGGTCAGATTCCCATCAATTGCATTGGCACTGGCAGTAACCTCGTGGTCTTGCAGAGAGGCTCCTACACACAGGATCTGTCTGCAGCTCCTGGATCACAGCAGTTAAAGTGGAGCAATCACAGGTGGCGTGCACGGTGCTATTCTGTTGGCACATTCCGGGCAGCACAGCAGGCCTAGGTCTGTGCAGTGGAACTAAAAAGTGGTCTAATATAAAAATAGAGCTTTAAGAATACCAAAACAACATGACAAGGCTCGTGGCTCTGAAATATCTAACACACCTAAGAACTGCATTTTTCAGGAAATATTTCAGTTAGAGAACTTCAGGAAAACTACTTTTCAAACTGAAATAATTCACATAGGTGCAGTAACAACACACAAGAAAGGGAGGAAGATTTCCTAGTATGCACTTAAGTTTGCAAGATTGTCATTCCAGTGTATTGCAGTCCATTTTGCACATTACAGTTCTCTCTTAGCAAAAGCATAGTTGCAGCAGCATGTTTTCATCTTTGTGCTGGAGTTTCACACACAATTATTATTCTTGAGTAAGTCTCAAAAACTGAGGTGTGGATTTGGGAGTGTAACTGAACTGAGACTAATTCTGGCTTGGCAGAATGCCATGTCCACACAGTCTCACTAAAAAACCTGGAGACTTCAGTAGAAATTCTTGC
Source organism: Neopelma chrysocephalum (assembly GCF_003984885.1). Classification (NCBI taxonomy): domain Eukaryota; kingdom Metazoa; phylum Chordata; class Aves; order Passeriformes; family Pipridae; genus Neopelma; species Neopelma chrysocephalum. The sequence continues at coordinate 1,576,346 of NW_020897734.1, forward strand.
GTGTTGCATAGATTCTAGTTTGTTTTATCATGTTTGGCTGACTTGGTATCTCAGATTGCTTAAAAAAAAAATTTGAATTTTCTTAATGGCTTTGAAGATACAATTTATAATCTCATCTCTGTTCTCTTGCCTTTCTGCAATTGGTTTAATCTCAAGTGGTTATTCAGTATTAAAAAACACCTAAAATAATGCCATTTCAAGTTCCAACAGTAGAGAGTTTTCAAATTGGTTGCAAGTCTCCTCTTCAGTATGTGGTTGCTATTTATATTGTTTATATCCATTCGGCAAATGAAATACAAGGTTTATTCTTTCCTGTCACAGGTGTCTCTACTAAAACCATGCAATCTGCTGAAACGCCAGTACCTGTAGCTCAGTATGTCTTTCTTGCAAAGTTCCTTAAGAAAGGTAGTTGGTATATCTGCAGTGGACACTGGGATGTCAGTTTTCAAGAGCCGATTTCCTTGGCTCAAAATTTTCCCTTCGGTAGCGCTTTAATTCTCTCAGTTCTTGTGGCTGTAAGCTCTGGTCCACACCAGGAGTCAGCTTGTAATTTAAAGGAGATTCAATATAACCATTTCTGTACAGACAGACCCGCTTGCAGAATTCAAAGGTGCTAAACATAACACCAAAGTACGGGACAATCTGATAAAATAATAATAAAAAAAGCAATATTAGACTCACTAGTAGCATTCATAGCTTAGATGTTTTAAAAAAGGAAACTTGTAGAACTTCAAATCTGATCTGCTAATAGACCTGTCCTCATTTATATAAAACCAGAGTCTCACCTCAAACTAGGCTGGCACCTGCAGCATGTTAAAAGTAGGAGTTTATTATTGGTACATAACTAATTATAACAATATTGTGAGGTACCAGGTCTATGCTAGACTATAGATTATTACAACTTGTCAAATACCTAAGCCCCTGAGCATATCCTGGTAGGAAATGTGGAATTTATTCTACACACAGCAGAGCGACTGAACAATTTCCTTCTTTTTCCCATGCAGAACCAGCAGCTCTGGTGCCGTGTGGCTTTGTACCAGTCAAGGTAGGGCAGGCACAGGCAGCCCATCACAATCAATCACATTGTCACTCAATTAGCACTCATTAGCTGACCTGTATTACTCCATGTAGGTAATCCTCATCACAGCACTATAAAACGTATTTATGTACACTAAATTACCTTCTGTTTAAGTTACTGTGCTTTATTTCATGCTTTCAACTCAGCAAGGGCTGTAGTAACCAATACATATGTATTAAATAACTGGCTGAAAGTGCTGCTTGGGACTTCTGGGGAAGTGTCTTATACAAACACAGTTTTCTTTACAGCTCAGTACAACGTGTCAAATTACTGGAGCTCAGCTGAGGAGGAGAACTCGTTTAGCTGTCCTAAGTGGATCACTTGCAATCCCCCATCCATTTCCTACCTTGTGTGTTAGCAGCACTCCCTTGGCTAAGAACATTCAAATGAGCTTGAAAGTAATGACATCTAGAAGCCAACCTTACATTTGGAGAAATACAACACAAACAAGTTCCAAGGCTGGTTTCTAACCTGTTCTGTCACAGATCAGCTGTCTATAAGCTGCTACTAAGTACAGAGGAATGTCACAAACTTTATAACCCCAACTGTCCAAAACTATCTTGATTACTTTAGGATAGTATTGGATTGGGATGAAAGTAAACCCTTACCTTGAGCAGACTGGGTGTGAGTCCATTCCAAAGTCCAAGCACACCTTTGTTCTTCACAGTTTGCCGGAAACAGTCAGTCATGCCAGTAAAATGGACATCAACTCCTCCATAGTGGGGAAGCCAAGGACTCTGGGCCTGCCAAGAGACACCCAGGGGGATTTAGAACGAGCAGAGGAAAACCAAAGTAATTAATTATTTTCTCTATTCTGGTACATAAGGAACACTCAATGCCAGGTTTCAACAGACTGATCTGGATTCTTCCCAAAAGAATCAGCTATTTTGCATTAAAATACAAAATAAAAAGGGAGGTAATTCACTCTCTGATAGTTATGAAAGAGAACAGTAATTTCACACAGCACTTCCTTTTGTGTCGTGTCACCATATGAAATAAATCCCACCCTTGTGAAGACAAACTGTCCTAACCAGAGCCACATATCCCATCAGACCCATGTCTGCCAGCTGCTCAGGTCTGGGGAGAGGTATTTCATATCCCTGGCAGTGGAGCACCTATGAGAGGGAAGCCTGGGGCTGGTCCCTGATGCCACACTGCCTTCCTGTAACTGAGGGAACCAGCTGACTCGCCTCTGGCTGCCTAGGCTGTGTCTGCACTGTAATGAGAAGGGTGTACTATGGGCTCAGCAGCAGCAGCAGCAATGGAAAGACAGAGATTTCAGCCCAGGCAGTACAAGCCCACCAAGGGCTGCAGAGGAGCAGCTGGTGCCCATGCTCCATATCAACATGTTCAGTTCATACAGAATGGTAAAAGTCAGCTTGGGAGCATCCTGCTGGGCTGCAGCTACATTTCCAGCTGCAGTACAGACCGTGTCTGTTCACATGGAAGAAGTGTAGTTGGTCATTTTTAACAGCTAAATCCTTTCTTCATTAATCTCCTACTGCGTTAGCACAGACAGGATAACCTGACCTTCAAAAATCCCCTCCTCATCCATCTGTGCACATGCAGCCATGGGTTTATTTTGCATTGGCAAATCAGGGTTTCACTCAAACACACGGCAAATGTCACTTCTCAGTCAGGGGTGTGTGGGGACCCCAGGACACAGGTTGATGACTCACAGGTGCAAACTAATCATCATAAGGGAGAAGTCTGATAGAAATGGGACTTGTACAGTGAACTCATTGATGGGTGTCATTATCCCCACATTGATCTGAAACACCACATAGTATAGCAAATTTTCCTTCCTTGGCCAGAATAATCTACAGCGTCTCAGAGCTGCTAAGCCTATGGCAAGCCTTTCATAAACGTACAAGTGGTGATGACATTTTCTAGATGCCTCAGCTATAGCATTTCAAGTACTTGGCAACTGAGATGCTGGAAATGCAAACAGATCAAAACTCATGCTCTAGGTGTATAAGAGAAATTGCTAATCAAATAGTTTAAATGTTGCTGCATTCCCTTGTATTGCTGGGAAGTTTACTGCTAAGATCTATAAGCTGACAAAAAAATCCCTAATCACCCCACACACTAACAGCATAGTCTTCTTTGTCTACAAAAAAAATAAATCCACACATCATAATTTTTTTCTCTTTTTTGTGTGCATGATTGAATTGCATGTGAAATACTTCTTATGGCAAAAGAAACACCTCCTGCACAAAGACTTTCATGTCTGCACTGCAGAAGATGCTGAATGCTGCATCTGAGACTTTAGCAACCAATTCCACTAAGAATGGTGATATTAGCAGCAGCAATGCTTAGAAGAACACTCAAATTATGTAAGTATTCCTAAAAATGCAACAGCAGTCATCGGAGAGCTGGTTTCAAAAGCCTGTTCTGCTTTCTGCAATGTCAGTCAGGTTCCACGAGTTTTTTTGGTATAGAAAGTTAAAGAAGTGAAGAGGGACAAGTTTCTGAAATGCTTCAGGAAGGCAGGAATGCTGTTAACACGCAATTCCCTTCCTTTTTCAGTCCCTTCGTAGTAGGCAGGGCATGGCCTGCCAGAATTAACTGCATGAGCTTGACTTAATCTCCTTCATTACTGTATACACTGCAAAGCCACATATCAAAGGTTTTGATTACAGTACTCCTGCCTACAACACCAAAACTAGCAACAAGTACAGTGCAGGTTTCAGTAAGATCCTGCACAGAGTAAACACTGCCAGAAGACAATTAAAAAGGAACAGGTAAGTCAAACACCCAGATTTCCAATCTGCCCACAGACACTGACCTCTTAAGAGATTTACTGAAAAATTATTTATAGCAACATTCACCACAGATAGAGCCGTTTTCAAGACTTCAGTCTGTGAAGTATGTGTTGGCAGTCTTTCTGCCTTACAGGAGCTGTATGTTTCTAGGACTCTACACACAGTATTTAAATAACTATTGTCCACAGAATCTCAGAATCACCTACTGCAAAAGGAAACCTAAAAACTGTATCAGTGTGTAGTTAAAACTTCAGTATTTTGGAACACAGCTGAAAAATCCATTAATAAAAGAGAAATATTACCAAGGCATTTCATTTGGCACTGTTTTTAATGAAAACAATAACTGTGGGTTTTGGCTGGTTCTTCATCATCTAAGCACATCCACCACACTGCAATCCTCACAACCACCCCATGGCAACAGAGCCAGAAATGGAAGGAACAAAACAGATCAAACTGGTTTCCCTACTTCTTTTGCAGAAACCCACTATGACATACAAATCAAACAGCTAATCTCAAACCAAAAAGGTCAGGTTTATGACAGAGACATTTCACACACCTCAACGCAGCCTGAATTTCTTTCTTTTGACCCCCTTTGATGTTATGGGTTGCTGCATGGAAACCTACTTGTTAGGAGCACTTTTTTAAAGACTTCCTTCCCCCCCATTACTGCTGTCTCAAACTGCAGGAGGCTGGAGATACAATACAGCTCCAGTGCTGATAACAGTGCCAAGGTGTTAGTCATGGTAGAAGCAGAGCTAAGTTGCTTATCCCTTTACCTCTGATGGGCAATGTGTTGTCAAAATGATTAAAGCACATCAAATGCAGAACTGGCTCCATCTGCTCTCTCACAAACACAGTATTTTCATATCCAGAGGCCACCAAGTCTACTAAGTCACTGCAATACATCCCCAAAGTCAGCACTCTGTTCTACAGTGGCAATCTAAACCCAAGAGAGACATATACAAAAACAAAAAATCCCAACTACCTGCACTCACTTTTTTTTTTTAAATAAACAAAATATTTAAATCAGGATGAAGTGTCATAAGAAAACTCAGGTTAATTGTTATAGTTAATTGTTACCTGAAGACTCTTCAGACACCGTCTCTCCCATTGTCTGCATTATGAGGTGACTGCCAGGACAACATAATCCCATTTTGGGAACCAATCTCACAGACCCTTTCAATGACTTCCCCCAGCCCCTCTCCTGTGCAGAGAAAAGCTTTTCACTGGCCTTTTGGGACATTTTGGTTTGTAATTATTTGAATTTACATGTATTAGAAACTGTCTGAAAATACTTCCCTCTCAATTCAAGTACTTCCCTCCCCTTCCCTCTTCATAAATTTTGTTGGTACAAATATTTACTATTTCTTTTTTGAATAAGCAGTACTTGTTGGCACAGAGTATGAAATACCAAGTAACAGTGAATAGCTGCCATCACTGGTATGGTACCCTGATGGTAGATAAGAGTAAAATTGCTTTGTTACTTCCGTATTTTCAACAGATTCAGGTGTCTTACACTTCTAATCAATTAAAAAAAAAAAAAGGTACAGGAAGACACTTTACACACAGCTGAAGAGTTCACACTCTTAATCTGGAAGCTAAAAGAAGAAGTCTTTGCAGTCTGGGTTAATAAGGGCACATGCAAAGGGCAAGTGCAGCTGTAGTTCAAAGGAAAGGAAGGACAAAGATTGCAGTTCTCATTCAAGTTAATGCCACTCCAGTCATCAGAAATTTCACTCAAGTGAAGGTTGAATGCTTGAAAGAGTATTGAATTCCACTCCAAAAAGTAAGAATTAAAATGCAAGTAAGTATTAATACTGGGTAGAAAAGCATTCTCTTGGGCTAATCAATCCTTCCTCCTGGAGGTCAGCCTTACTTAGCAGTCATTGTCTTTTCTGTGTCAGGTTTGGTAATGCTGACTTACCCCTGGCTAAAGTCCACCCAAAGGTATTCAGGCACGTAGGAAGGTAAACCATGACGACTATCAGGATACAATCAGTTCAGAGCAGAGCACAGCTGCTGACCTCCAGCTTCCTGCACTCTAGGAACACCGTGTCCTCTGTAACCTGAACTGGGGCCAAATCATCTCATCTTTCTGAGTGAGCAAAAAAGTCTGACTCCGCTTTAAATCCATTATCACCAAGCCTGTTGTACCCTGAAGCTTCATGGTTTGTGGCAGACTCCCTCCTTTACTACTGAACCTAAGCTTTCCCTGCTTTTAACACCTGTGGTATGCAGAAGTCTTTGATACAGAAGTCTTTTTCCTCAAGGCAGTGCAAACCCCTTTCATGGGCACCTCTGGGTGGTTTCAAAATGCCTCACGATGGTTCAGTTCAAGCCCTACAAATGGGTGTATGATCAGTTCAAGCCCTACAAATGGGTGCACCATTTTCATGCATGTTAGCACTAGTTTATTTAATGCAAAACCTTAGGCAGACCAGCTTGGTCCCACACTTCACGCAGTGGATAGCAATGCTGCTTCCTGCATCTTCCGATGCCTGTGTAGGAACTGAGGAGAAAATTAATTTTTTACAGAATTGTAGCTTTCTAGAGGACATATTTCCACTGGCCTGGTGGCCACTGGTGGATGAGGTAAGGACCTACATCAAATCAAAATAAATCAGATAAAAAAGCAAAGTGTTTTAGCTCCTCCTTATGGAGTATTTTGCATAATTAGTCACCTCACATGTCACAAGCACAGACAACTGAATACAAAACCGTCCTGTATAACTGATGCAAAAGTACTCATGTTGGAGTAACAGTGATAGCTGTACCTCCAGAGACATTATTGTCCCCTGGCTGAAAGTGATGGCTGTAATAGCTGTGTGTGCACAGCAGTGAACCCAACCTGTGTCAGGCTGTGCCAGCTGGGTGAGCTTACGGAGTTTAAAGCGGTGGGCTGAGTTAACCCATCTGATCTGGCCCAAAGCAGATTAAAGAGCTCTCACTCACACCACACTGATCACAGGGCTGCAGAGGCTGTAAGAGGCTGGCAGCCATGCTCAGCTGGCACTACCAAATCCAGGACTGGGAGTGTGTGGCCACTTCAGCGTCTGGGAAAACCATTTGGAGAGAATTGCATTCTGCCCTCCCTCAAACTTCCTGCATTTCAAATGGGTGCAGTGTTTTCCTGCTTTTCTTCAGCAGGCCACTGTGTTGCAGTGCTACTGCTGTATTCTCCTTCAGGGTGAGTATTACATAATTATCACACCACAGGTTCTTGGATGAACAGGGTTACAGATGATTTTCACAGCATGAGCTGTCACAAGGCAGACCTCACTGCTAGATCAGCCCAGTCCTAATTCCAATTCTTGATTTACAATTTTTTTCTCTTATTCAGTTTTTCTACTAATACTTCTCAGTGTTTCAACTTAACAGACAGTCTTCAAGATTCTCTCCTATGGAAGTCTGAGGATTTTAAGAGAAATGCTTCTGAGGTTTGCTCAGATGCACAAAAGCTGATCTAGACTGTTACAGAAAGCAAAGCCCATGTTATGCTCTCTATCTTTTTTCAGGCATTGTCTCGACCAAATACTTCCCAAAGCAGCAGGGCACTATTTTGCAACAGCTTCAGAGAAAGTGGTATAAAATATTTTTATAGCAACATCAACAAAACAATAGAAAATGCTGGTAGCTCAAAGCATTTAGACAAAGCAGAAAAGAGAAGGACGGAATGGATTTTACCACAACCAGAATCTGACATCTATATACCTATTTGCTGGTAATCAGAGGAGCCAGGCTGGTCCCAAGTTCAAGCATGACTCAGGATGTGGGGACCTGGCTGATGTCTGAATACCAGCAGCAAGAAGAAGGGGAGATCACAGGGAGAAGTAAGAAAAGTAAGAACTCACACTGTAGCCTCCCCTTAGAGATGAGACTCCAAAATATTTCACCTATCTGTGCACTTATTTTCACAACACTTGAAGGAAGTTAATATATCTGAAATCTCCACTCTTCTGTCAAGTTTAGTTGGAAGTTGGACAGTAGGATCAAAAGTTATTGGGGGCAAGGACAAGGACAGGCAGCTACCAACCATATAAGCCTTACTTACACAGGAAATCAGAACAGTAGTAATATTGCTACTTATTTGCTGCCACACAATGGAATTTGCCAGTCTGTGTGGTTAAAATTTTCAAGGCTCCCATGCCATTCACTATTAAAGGGTCTCCCTGCACAAAGACTCAGAGCACGTATGCTTTTGAGATGTCGTGTGAACCACATGACCCAAAAAGGATTTCTTATTTTTAAATCAGGTCATGACTCCAATAACTTTCATATTCCCAGCTGACAAGAACACAGATCTCACCACCAGCAGTGACACCACAGCTTGTGAGCTTCCCAAGGCTGCCACACCAGCCCAGAGACCATCCCCAAAGACAGAGCACTCTTTGCAAGTTACTCATGTTTAAGCAAGGCAGGAGCACTGTCTCCTCATCTCAGCAGGCAGGAGGACCATTCATCATTTTCTTTTCCAAAACTCTGTTTATAACCCAGCTACTAGGTTCTAACTACAACTTTTACCATGCAAGGAACATAGGGGACTGTTTTTAAATAAATACTTAAATAACTACTACTTTTAAGGCTTTTACTTTAAATTAGCTACCTTAAAAAGGGAATAACTTCCTAATTTTCTCCAGGTTATTAAGAACTCATAGCATTTACAACAGATTTCACACTTGCAGAGCACCCCATGTTCCAAAGAACTAAAAAAACCAACAAAAAACCCAAAATGCATTGCAGATTTATAGGAAGCTGAGGCCAAACTGATTCACTTTTGTCACTGAAAAGAGGCCACTTCTTGGGTGACACATGGCAACAGTCTACACTAGCCAAGAACAGTGAGCCTGTTTGTTTGTGGGAGTGAAGAGAAGTCAAAGCCTGGATTTTAAAAGAGAAAGATCAGTACTGAATAATGCTTTTCCCACAGAGATGTCCTTGCAGCTTGAGGATGCAGTGCAGTCAGCACCAAAAATCTGCAAAAGTCAGCACCAGTGAATCCTGCAGTGTACTAACAGTATGCTTATTCTGTATTACAAGGGTTTTATAGCAAAACTATACCTGAGTAGCATTACTGGTGAAGGAGAGTTTAAGACAAGTTTTAGTCACAGATATCAAAACAAATTATACCATCAAAATATGGGGAGAGGGCTGAGCTTCTGAAAACCATGCAAATTTTGTTCATCTGAGCAGGTGAGGAGTAACTGTACTGTTGGTAGAATAACTGTGAAACTTTGGGGACATCTTTGTGCATTTTGCCTTACAAAACTACCCAAGTCACAGGTCAGTTTGGAACAGAGGCTGAGAAGTGACACCCCGGGGTATCTGAGCCCACCTCTGCACATCACGAGCACAGAGGGAAGTGCCAAACTTGGGTATTGGGTTTGCATTGACCATTTGCATGCTTGTAGATTTTCAGTTCTACACATAGCCTGGGATTGGTGCCATTCTAATAATAATCTTCTGTACAGCCTGTAACAGCTCTAAATTCATCTTCCCTTACTGAAATGCCACAGCTCAGTCCAACAGGCATTTATGAATGTTATCATAGGCAAAAAGACGATGTGGGGGAGTGGAAACATATTACCAGTGCTTCCCTTAGACTCATTCAAAGGAAGAGATTTTCCTGCTGAAGGTGGAAAAAAAATGAAAAAGAAAAAAGCGTTCTTGTATGCCAGTCTGCAAGTTAAAAGTGCAGTACTTGAATATGGCTTAGAAACTGGATTTAACAAAGAAAATAATATTATGAGTTAAGGAAGGAAAGCCAAGAACAACAGTCAGCAGGATATAAAGATCAGTAAATTTTTGTTCAGAAACAGATACATCATAAAAGTGAATCAGGAAAACATTTAATATGGAACATGCCTTTGAATAACCCTCTCCTTCACTAATCCCCTTCTACAGAAGCACAACAAAAGCCATATTTCCATGCTGAAACATGCATACAGTACCTCTGAATTCTCTAACATGCCAATCAGGAGCAAAGTGAAAAAAAGGAAGACAAAGGAATAAAATTAGGATAAACACAACACAGAGGACTCACATATTCAGCAAGACTCGCTCACATTAATTAACATTTCTTATAAGAAAAACATTAAAACGTATTTAACAAATACAACATCTTTGTAAAGAAAAAAAAGCAAACCCGATAAAGATAATTCTAACAGCAAAGGGGGAAGGAGCCATGGTTACAGAACAAATCTGACATCATAAATCATCACCACAGCACAGAGGAAGAATTGTTAGCTGACAGTCAGCTCCTACTCCCACAGCTGTCAGTGACAGAAGCAGCTGATGTCAGAAGTGTAGGATTCAGATACGTAGAATGAGAAAGGATGAAACAAAATTATTACAATGGAGATTAAAAACAGCACCTTATCCTTCCTCCCATAGCAGAATTAATTTGCTAGTCTATGCAAACAAATCAAACAGATTGTCCAGATGAGGAGATGGATGGAGCTAACTCGTTCAAGACTGCCTAGCATATCAGGTAAAGATCTGAGCTGGATGTCCTGGTCTCAGGCTTGTTCTCCATCCTGGAATCAATGAAGACTGCCTTGTGTTGTGGTTCCTCATTTTTTGAGCTCCTGAGACTGCCTTACAACTCCCTCATTCCCCATCACCATCAGCTTCACTGGAAAAGTCTTCTTTTGTAACATACTCCCTCCATCTGTTAGATCAGTGGGACAGAAGGGAGGGAAGAGGAATCTGATAGTGACCTCCTTGATGTGCTGGGTTGCTCTTCATACACAAACCCAGCGTTCACTGCTCCAAAACAAAGCCAGCACTTCCCTTCGTTCACTGCAGAGCACACACCAGGCCCAGGGGAGCTGAAGGCTTTGGTATCCCCTCCTTCTGTCAGCTAGAAAGGTGAATCACTGAATGGAGGCTGATCAGAATAAGATGTCTGAGAAAAACTGATCAGAAGTATCTGCCTCCCTGCTTTCTACAGAACTCTGAACTGTCTTTGAGCTCTTTTTCCCCCCATTCTTTACTCCCCCTTTCTAGGTCCATCCCTTTGCATGATATCTTTTCTGGTGCTGTACTAGACATTTCTCTCTTCCGACCACCACCCCACAAACTGAACAGACCAGGAGGTAAGGGCAAAGCAGAGCTGATCCCTGCAAAGCTGGGCCATACCCTGGTGCTAGCTGTGAAAACCAGACTTCTTGGATGACCTTGCACGAGTTCCAGTGAGCTTTTGGTATCAGTTGTGGTGTGATTTGCAATAGGTCTCTTTTCTGATCAAGCCTCCATGATTTAAATAATTTCCAGTATCAAGCAAATTACAGAATTTCACACCTAGGCAGCTGGTTTCTCTGAGATACCTTTGCCTTCTCCCATGCCTTCAGAATAAACCACTGAACAGGAGGTGTTCCTCTAAGCTCAGACAAAAACTATTCAGTTGTTGCAATGTACTTATGAGGGAAAAAACCCTCTCTTGATGAGCCTTTTTTTTTTTTCCATGCAAAGTATTTTTAGCATCTCCTCTTCCTACATACTTAGGCAGTAAATCCAGTTCCCTTATTTCTGGAAGTGCCGATCAGATGACTTAAGCATCCTTTAGGTGGAAGAGCACGGCCTAGTGGCAGGAAAATGAAACATGGGCCTGTCCCACTTCTTCACTTTCATGCCACAGCTTGACACAGAACCTCACACCAGTCACAGCTGAAAGCTGCTTTTGAACTGACTCCAAAAACTGAATGTCCAAGTAACTGTTGTATCAACAGAAGACTTTAAAAGGGAAACAGCACAGTAAATGCCTTTCTTTTCTTTTATTCTTTAGGGCAACAGTATTGCTGTGAGCTGAAGGATATAAAGGAAAAGATGACTTGTGAGGAGTAACTGCTTTTCTTAGACCCACTTATACAGCCGGAAAAAACGATCAAGTTTTCATGCTCAAAATGTCTTTCACCTGAGACATTTTATAAGATACCTAATGAAAGGCCTCAGATTAAAACTCGACTTCTGGACACATCAACTACATGAGCTGGTCTAATAAAAGCCATTACTTCTCCTGCTGAGGTCCTTTGTTATGAGATGGAGAGAAACAGTGAAGGCTTCTGTGACATGACATCTAAGCCCTGAAAAGGGGAACTCGGGGAGCAGGAGAGGGAAATTCACAGTTTCACTGACCTTTTGCTACCTTGTGGCTTGTCAACCAGGCTAAAACTTGATGAAGGGGAGAGGGACCTACATAATGCTGTCACACCAAATGACTGGATTTTTTATAAGATCACAAAAGCTTCCTATAAATCTGCAGTCCGATGATCCAGGTTGAGAAACCAAACTCGTGCCCCAGTCAGAGAGCCACCAGACAATGACAACTATTCACTGTGACTCTACTGGATGAAGTTCTAATGAAAAGTCAGTATCATCAAGTGAATTATGTCAGATGGAAGCTGGTGGGTAGGGTTGTTCTGTGGGGTTTGGGTCTCTTTTATATTATTATTATTAAACTTTCGGGAGAAAGGATCACAAGACACAGTAACTCTTGTTGCTGATGCTCCAGGAAAACAGCAGAACCAGGAGCTGCTAAGTCCCTCATTAACCAGTGGAGGGAGAAATAAAAACAAGGACAGCTATGACCCTTCAGACTTAATATCTGCTGTGGAAGTTTGTTGTGGTTGCCAGTACTTAGGTGAGGCATAAATGGCAGACACACAGGCTCTGAAAATGTCATGGATCTTCCTGCCTACCACCAAGGGGACTGAATTTCTGCAGCTGGCAAGCTTTCAGCCTGTATTTCACAGAAGGTTTGCCACTTCTGAACTTTGAGAATCTGATGGAACTACTATGAAAAAGAAAAGAAATAAAGCTACAGGCACAGAGTCTGAGAGCACACATATATCCCATGGTAGTACTTGAACCCACATTAAAAGTATAACAACCCACTTGTAGCAATAATATCCAGACTAAAACCAAACCAAACCAACAACAAAACAACAAAACTCCAAATAAACAAAAAGACCAACAAAACCAAACCCAAAGTCTGTGTAGCCTCCTGGTAAGAGAAATAAAGCAGCACTCATGATCACCTCACTAGTCTTGTCCCAAGCTCTTGCAACAAGCACCTGTAACAAAGTACTGGTAACATGAATGCTCTGTACCTGCATCTTCCTCTTGACAGTCTCAAAGGGGAAAGAAAGTGTCTGGGCCACACCAGCTGCTACACAGCCATTTATGAAGTTCTGAAGAGGAGTGAACCGAACTATGGGCTCTTGCCAGATTGTGTCCAGACTGATGTAAACAAAGAATGAGCCTGCAGAAAATGGGACAGCACCTAGAAAGCAAACCAGACAGGTTTATCTCAACACACTGTACATTAAGAGAACAGAGCTGCTCACCACACAGGCTAGAAAGATGGGAGGAGTTGCTGCCAGTTTACACCTCGCATTCCTCAAACCTAATCCAGATTTTGAAGAACTTTAGTCTCTGGTTTGCCACCAAACACCCATATTGTAGCATCTAGGTGTGCAGTTAGGGACATACATTTACATATTAAAACTTGCATGTTATCAGAATTAACTGCTTTAGTCTCATGACAGGTCAGTTCTTTCTCCAGGTTACCTTTTTTCTGACAAGCTCTTTCTCAGTCCAACCCAACCCTAGCACTTGTATAGGTAAACAGAGCTATGCCTTCAGTCAAGCTCGTGAGAGATAATACTGGTCTCTTCTGCTTGTTTCATGCTCTCATCAATTTTATAGTGGGATTATACATGTATTAATATTGTTGTTATGCATTTTTTATAGTGTCATGTTGTCAAAAAGTGGACTCAAAGTTAAATGGCATTTTTAAAGGCTATGGAGAGTAAATAAATAATTAAATGTCACTTTAAGTAAAGACAGAATGTAACTAATCTTAACCTTTCACATCAGTTATGCACTGCTTGCTCATACTGGTTTTGCTGAGCCGCTTGGGAGACACTCTCACACCTAGACAGCAATTAGGAATACTGTGTGTGTGTATATATTTAAAGAGTTTAATAGTGAAAATCATGCATCCAAGCACAACTACTATCTATATCTACTACTATCATCTATAAAAAAAGGTAAAGAGGATACATAAAATGCTACACACATGGTCATGATTTGAAAGAATAAAGCTGCAGCAGAGGTAATCAGTATTGTAGTGCCTTGTAAATCTACGCATCTTCTACAAGAAAACATTTCTATTTGCTTTTGAAATCAAGTGAGCAAGTGAACCCACTACACAGCTGCAACAAACAACAGGCAATGAAGTGATTTCCCCTGTTATTATTTTACCTAATATAGCTGGTGAAACACCACGGTAGAGAGCACGGAGTCCTTCCTGATGATAAATTTTGTAAAAAGCATGAAGAATTCCCTCATAAGATGGTTCCAGTTGGTTCTGCACAATGAGCCTTGTTTTAATCACGTCAGTGGGGTATGTCACGATGGTTGCAACCATGCCAGCCAGACTTCCTGCCATGATGGCTCTCCAGTGGGAGATATGACCCAACTCATCCGCGAAAAGTATAACAAATCTAAAGTAAACACATAAAAGAAGTCCTATTAGTGACACTGTGAACATGAAAACACACGAAAAATTAAGGAAGATAATTCTTGATGCAATTGTTCTTCTGCCCACAGGCCCTTTCAGCAGCAGGAATTGAAACTTTAATATGTAAATCATCCAAGATCTTACTCTATGTAACACCACACAAGCATCCATCTACAGGGTGAAAATCTCTCTTTTACATTTTCATCTACTAGATGAAAATTACCATGACTTAAAACATGTCTGCATGAAATTATCTGATCATCAGTCATCAGTTAGAGACGTTGATCCAACACACCAGCCAAAGTTATCTCGTAAGAAGAAATATGTAGATAATGTCATCACATGCCTTCTGAGAACAACTGAACCTTCCACTGTTGCTTGTGTTAGAACAGGAGGGTCCACATGGATATGCCTCTAGAGAAGACTTATGTCCAGGCACTATTATGCTCAGGAGGTTAAGTCTAAATTTGAAATTTTGAAATTGAAGCAGAGTCTTAAAGGCTACACACAACTCATGCATTTGTGCTGCAGAGAAGGACTTTTCTATGGCAGGGCACTTCTACATCAGGGAGCAGTGTTATGGAGGCAGCAAGAAGCAAGTAAAAACATCCAAGAGGAGAGTTTTAGCTGGAGGTAAAGAAACTTATTATCCTGTTTTGGAAGCATTATCTAAGCTGCCTAAACAGCAGATCTACATTTAACCCACATAGTGCAACCATGTCCAAAACAAAATGATTTGGAAACATTTACAAGTCACTGCTTGCTCGGCTGATGTTTTTTCACAGAAATGTGCATTTTCTACTGGATGACAGATCCCTGCAGCTACTTGTCCCAGGGCAGAAAGCCCAGCCAAGCAGAGGCAAAAGGGCATAAACCTTTTTTCCCCACGTGTCTTGTACAGCCCTTAAACCCACACTGCCTGATTTTCCTGTGTGTGCACAAATGCGTGGGGAGGGTGGTGAGGTGTCTCTAGGTACTACCCAGATAACATTTGAAACTGCCACGGAATGACAGCCATGCCCAGTAATTGCTGAGGGAGTGTGGAGTCAGCCAACCCACCCTTGCCCAGCCAGCTCCACCCACACCACTGTCCCCAGGGTGCTGGCTGAGCTCAGCCCCACTCCTCCTGCCACTGGAATTACCTTTTACTTAAGCTGCCCTCTAACACTTCTCTTTTTGTGTTTCTTGCCTTCATACACACCATTCTCCTACTAGAAAACACATTGAAAAATCCCCAAATAATGTATCAAGGAATAAGTATTTATTTTCATATTTATTTAATTTCCTGATAGCCTACTTCAACTTGACGTTCAGAACACCTTGTGCAAATAGAGACAAAATACGGCCTTGCACAGGGAATACACTGTTTCAAGTTAAAAGAACAATGACGTTAGTTAGTTCTTTTGCTCAAAATCGACTGGTTTATACTGGTGCAACACACCACCTTTTCTGGGAATTTTAAATGACGTTTCAATCACTGTTTGTGCCTTCCCACTGCCATTACCCCTCCCCTTGCTTGACTACTGTGTGTATTATGGCACAACAAAGCTGCCCAGTTTTAGGGTCACTTCATCTGTGGTCTCCTGAAGGGCACAGGCAGCACTGGGTGAGTGACCTACTGGGGCAGATAAGTGACAAACCCAGAGGACTGGCAGTGCCAGTGAGCACAGGCTGCTGCCCAAGAACTGAATAACCCACCGCCCAGCTGGGTGGAAATGTCATGTGCTGCCGTGAACAGCTGACTGTGATAAAAAAAAAAAAAAGAAGAACGAAGCCCAACCCCCTGAGCGGCAAAACATGCTGGTGCGTGCGAACAGTCAGGCACTCCCTGGAAGGGCTGAGAGATACTGGCAGCAAACGGGAATCCTAGGAAACAGCACGGTCGGCAGAGCTCGTCAGCACTGCTCTATGTTGATCCTGCTGCAGCCCTTCCAGCGTTTACCTTAGTTTAATGGCAGTGCATTATCGAAAACAAGATCTTAAAACAAATAATGTCACATATCAATGTCAAAACTGATCAAATTTGCTTAACAACTGCTGCACGATCGGGTAAAATATTTGATTCATGATTTCGCTATTTTCTTTGATATGGATAACATAAATACTAGAGAGTGCATAAATGAATAAAATAAATTGGTTGCAAAGAACAGATGTGGCAGCCACATCTGCGCGTTGTGCTGTAACTTCATTTTTAAAGGAACCTAGCAGAAGAGTTTTAAGACTATCGACCCTTCATCACTTGAAAGAACACCTACGACTTTTTAAGAAACTGCTGGTGACTAACACCTGGACTTTATAAGCAACTGCTGGCATACCACCAGGTCCTAGGAATCGCTACGCGCTGAATAAACTAAATAAATTATTAACAAATTATAATTCAGGGTCCGTGCCTTTGGGGAGAGAGGGCGCACAACCAGAGACATCAGACTAAACTCTCCACCTTTCCCCCCCGCGTTCGCAACAGACAGGACAGCCGGGCCGAGCGCGGACCCTCCGGGAGCCCCCCCGGCCCCTTACCGGCGGGAGGCGGCGATCTGGAGTGCGCTGTAGGGGCAGAGGCGCAGGCAGGCGGTGAGATTCCCCTTCCAGAGGGCCCGCAGGCCCTCGGTGCGGCACAGGCAGCGCCCGGCTTCGCGCAGCCCCCGCCGGCAGTGCCAGGTGCCCACCTGCGCCAGCACCGTCAGCAGCTCCAGCGGCGCCGTCAGGCTCAAGCTCAGCGCGCCCGCCAGCCCCGCGCAGCCCAGCCGCTGCAGCGCGGTCACCCGGCCGTCCCGCCGCAGGGTGGCCATGGCCCCGCGGACCCCGCGGGCGCGGAGGCAGCGCCGGGAGCGGAGCGCGGGGAGCGGCCCCGCTCGGCCCGGCCCGGCCCGGCCCGGCGGGGCGCGGTCAGAGCGGGGGCGGTGCCGCTCGCCTCGGCCGCCGGGGGGCGCTCGCGCCGCGGGTGCGCTGTGCGGAGACGGAAGGAAAACACGGAGCGGATTCCTGGGACCGGCCCGTGCCCCGGCAACGGTCCCTGCTCCTGCTTGGGCTTGAACTCACACAGCGCCACGTTATTCCCATTTATGTGCCTTAAAAAGTGACTCAGGCGTATTCAGGACACTCCCCTTCGCCTTTACGTGTTCCCACAGGGATCGAATGCATCCACCAGTTGCTGTTCATTCACTGCACTGCCTGGACAGAAACACTGTGTCCCAACTAGTGAGTTCTGCTTCTGAAGCCCTGTGCATTGATGCTGGAAGTGAGTGACAGAGTGAAAACCATCAATGAGAGTTACAAGGTCAGTTAGTTCAGATTTTGTTGAGGTACTGCCAGAGAAAAGGGAAAAAGGGCACAGGAATGGAAGAGAAGAAAGTGGAAGTGAGATACAAGTAGTGGCCAGGATCTATGGAGTGAGGAGATAACGGGTAGCAAGAAGGCAGTAGCAGTGATTTGCCCCAAAACAGGATGTTTGCTGTTACTGTTCTGTTTCTTGTAATTAAAAAAAACAAGCAACCAACCAACCAACAAACAAAACCTCACAAACAAAAAACCCACCTAAATTGAAACCTACATTCAGTATCTTTTTACAGTGCATCCAACAGAACAGTATCAAATGGCCCTTAGCCTGCCTTTGGCAAGAATGCTCTGCTGATGATCCAGTGGAGTATTCCCAGATCAATAAAAGCGATAAAAGACATCAGTTGCCAGGAGCTCAACTACTTCTGATCTTGTATTTCCTTGGTAGGAAGAAATCATTTAATCACCAGGGAGCAGAAAAAAAAAAGATAAATGGGTGTAACTCGCCATATATTAATACTGCTTGGAAACAGAAGACTTCTAACCATAAAAGGGTGATATTTCTTGCAGAGGTTTGCTTTTCTTGCTTGTCTGCACAAGACAAACCTCAGCTTAAGATTCTGAGCACTGGTATTTTTCATCCAGTCTTCCCATTTCCGTTACTCATTGTGGGGCAAGTTTTTACAGAATTGTTCTGCATGATGAAATGAATCACCAGATGACCTCAGCCTTCCACAGCACAATTTAATCCATGGAGAAGAAGGTGGTTGGTGTGAGATTCTCTGTTGTTATTTTTTCTCCCATATAAAGGGACCTGACAAAAGAAAACTGGTCTTTAAAAAAGAATTAAAATAAAAGATTGATTGTCACCAGCAGGAAGTGGAAGTGTTCAAAGCCAGGTTGGATGGGGCTTTGAGCAACCTGGTCTAGTGGAAGGTGTCCCTGCCCATGACAGCAAGGTTGGAACTAGATGATCTTTAAGGTCCCTTTCAACTCAACCCATTCTGTTATTCTATGATCTAAGATTACTAAAAATGAATACTTTAAATTGCACCTTCTTTTTACCCTCTCTGCCAGCCCAATCAAGTTCATATTGTTTATGTACTGCTTAGTTTCCTCTATCTCAAAAGCTATCACTGCAAAAACTACCAGTGAATCCTCTGATTTTTGTTATTTATATAAAAATAGATTTTTATTACAGTTGGAGACTGAATTTCTCTAAACAAATATTTTATGCAGTTGAGTCATTTGTAAGAACTATTCTGAACATAACTTTTCTCTACTAGAAGATTGCTGTGTATTTCTTTATCCTTTGTCTTGCATAGTTGTAGTTAATAAAGAACAATGTACACTGTCTTAAAGTAGCTACTAGTTAATTCTTTAATCATTCCTACACTGACATCATCCTGCATTATTACACATCTTTTAATCAATGATGACATAGAATCACAGAATTGTTAATTGGGAAAGACCACCTTTATAATTTGCCCCAGACACCCTTGCAGTGAAAACATCAAGTTCTGGATTGGGTTTGGTGGGGTTTTGTTGTTTGTGTGATTTTTGTTTGGTTTGGTTTGAGTTGTGTTTTTGTTTGCTTGGTTGGTTTTGTTTTGATTTGGTTTGGTGACTGCAAATAGTTTGGTCACTATCAATGAGCTGCTTCAGCACAATACAGGTGTGGCTGACATCAGAATCAGGCACAGCACTGAGATCTGTCACAAACTGGTTTTACTAGTAAAGTTGGTGTTGGAATGTGCTGTCATTTTCTAAATTAAACTCCTTTCTATTCTGACACTGTCTTCCTTGGGTGCCATGTCAGTACCTAACAAGAATATGTTTAAAGTTTCATGGAAATCTTCTGAGATGAGGGAGAGAGAATGAACAAAGCTATCAAAAAAACCACTTTTCTGCCCATGCCGTCCTCACACACGAGCTAGAAAATCTCTATATTTAGCCCTGCTCAGTGACGTTCAGTTGCCACTGCTTTCCAGGACATTTGCTGGAGATTCCTAGAGCACAACGTGCTTTCAGTCCACTCCTTCATTGGTGGTAGGAGGAGAAGCCACTCCAGCAAGCAGCTGGGTTGTCTGTATGCCTGATAGCAAAAATTAGCAGATTTGCCTCCGATAACCCAGGACGTCTGTGACTGAGGCAGAAATAGAACCTCACACTGTTACTCCTGTGACTTCATCACGAGCTGCCTCTCAGTACCACGAGCGACTCACAGTGTCAGCTGGATTGGGTAGTTGTAGAGCAGACTTTAGAAGGAGGAAGCAACCAAGAAACTTCGATCTCTGTGTCTATATAAAAAAGCTCCCACTTACACAGTCTAAGCATAGCTCCAAAATGTTATAAAACAGAATTATATTAAGGGTTGTGTATTCAGGACTTTATAAATTATCACATTTCCCATGGCTGGACAGCTTATGTTCTAGAAAACTAATTCTTAAAACCAAAACTATATGTTGGACTAAGAACTAACTTTCTTCCTTTCTTTCTTCTCTTTCTTTCTTCCTCTCTCTCTTCCTCTCTTTCTTTCTCTTTCTTTCTTTCCCTCCAAGCAAAATCACTCATTTACATAAGAAGTATTTCTGAGGTAACTTCTTTTGGATTAAATCCATCACCACACAGGCTGATTAGAAGGTCCTGACAGGGAAATTAAACACGTTAAAAAAAACCAACCCAAAGCACCAGGTACTTTTAATATTACCTTAAAGACATTTAAGTTGAACGAGTTTTTTGTGCAGCCAGCCAGGGGATGGCAGTATTCAACCCATCATTCACTTGTTCCTGGCTAGAAAGTGGTTGTGTAAGTCAGCTGCCTCTCAATAACTGATCACATCAGTATCTAGGGAAAGAATATCTCAGCAGTGCACAAATTAGCTTCCTGAGTCAAACCCACACTGACAACCATCTGCATGAAGCAAGGTTGTATCACTTTTATTTATGAAATCAAACTGTGCAAGTTTCCTGCTGTCCCTTGGAACAGGTCTCAGTGTTCTATTTCAAAATGAAAAACAACTCTGAGGTTTGATTTTTTCTATAGACTGTACAACCTAGAGGTAGAGAGATATATAGTCTCAACAGGGAAAGCTACCTTAGCTTTTAAATTACTTGAGCAGTACATAACATACAGACATAGCTCCTGGAATGGCATTACCAAGCCCAAAGCAGAACCATAGCCAAGATTCTTCCTTTCACATAGTAAAACACACTTCATGTTCAAATCTTCCAACCATCTTCCTCCCCAGCCTAATCCTGAAGCATCCAGAGAAGCTTGCCTATGCACACTGGCTTCCAGGCTTTAAAGAACACCCCTTTGAAATGTAGCTGGTTATGATGTTGCAATTTCTGTGCACTAAAGCTGATTCACTTCAAATCCACTTTAGCTAAATTACAATAAACCCAGAACAAACAAATGAGATGGCTCTACACAGTCCTTGGCACCATTTTTCCCTGAACTGATTTTCAGAGGTGTCATGTGACTTGTTCAGGCAAGAATTTCCTCTTTCTTGCTATGACCAGTTCTAAGAAGAAAGTTTTTGTAAGAGTAGAGCAAATCTAGGTATGTAACAGATGGGATAAAGCCTAGAAGCTTGCAGGGTGCAGAGGGAAGTGTAACTCCTCTGCAGGAGGGAGATATGGGACAATTATCCTCTCAAGATCTCTTTCTAATGTCTCAACATTGTATCTTTTGCACAGAATGAGACAACTAATACTGGCTCAAAATTGTATCTGCAAAACAACTCTGTATTTTGCTGTTGCTTCTGTAAACATAAAACCCACATCTGAAGCAAGGTGCTCAATCTCCCATATTCTTTGTAGCAATGATCTCCACAGTTTTATTGTCCACTCTGTAAAAGGGAATTATTTCTTTCATCCACTGTGTAAAACTGAATCATCCTTTTATCAGTTTTGGCTTTGGCATGTTTAATTAATATGACAAGACACTTCTTCATAACATGAGAACGTTGCCAGAGTGATTTCCTTAACATCAGTTTTCCCTGTCTCCTTTCCTAGAGGAAATACAACTTACTGGTCATTCCCAGAGTAACTCTTCACATTGCTCCAATACAGTGCTCAACCCAGCAGGAGTGATATTCCACAATGGCAAAAGACCCTCTGCCTGCAGCCCAAGCCCTGTGTATGTCCTATGATCATCACCCATCATATTTACAACCATACTGCCCCAGGAGAAGAGACAGAAGTGTCTGTTTCTAACACGGGGCATGAGAGATAAAAAATGTATTATGTTTTACAGTTATGTTTGGAAGATTGCAAGATACAAAACCAACACTGAAAATAGAGGGAGTATTTGAGTGAATGGCTACTCTACCTTGAATTCCTCTGGAGATCTTGAAGACAGAACAGCCAGGTGCTTGGAAGTGCTGGTACCTCCAGCAGCACACAGGTGAGGTGCTGGCACCCTTGGGAGCCTTGGTACCGTGCTGAGACACGGGCACAGCGTTCCTGCTGGACAAACACGTACAAGCCAGGGAAAAGCCAGACATAAACCCTTACACGCTATTTCTCATCCACCAAGCGGTGGTGGATGAGCTACCTGTGTTGCAGGACAAAGGAAAACACGGTATTGTATCACAACCAGGCCTTCGCACTGCCCGAGCGAGGCAGCTGCTGAGAGGCAACCTTTTCCCTTTGGTATATTTTTAATACACTGCACACACATGATCCCCACAGGCTGAGGATGCCGGGTCCAGGCCGGTGCAGCCGAGGCCGGGCGTGCAGGGGCTGTGCAGACCCTCAAGGGCAAAGAGCCGGGCGGGAAGAGCAGCCACCGGCACCACCCGGGATTCGCCTCGCGAATCGTTCCTCAAAAGCACCCGTCAAATCCCCAACCACCACAGGGCCGAGACGCCCCTTCACGGGAGCCTGGTGACCGCAAAACACCCCGGGGTGCGGCCGGGGCGGGCGGATGACCGGGACGCGCGGGAGGGGCGGGCGGATGACCGGGACGCGCGGGAGGGGCGGGCGGAGCCGCGCCCCAGGGGCGGGTCCCCCCGGCGCTGCTGCCGCCGCCGCCACCGCCGCGCTCCGCCCCGGGGTGGCGGCGCTCCGGGCCGGCGGTGCAGCGCGGCCGGAGGGTAAGGGAGGCC
>NW_020897734.1:1599500-1715154 GCF_003984885.1 Neopelma chrysocephalum
GCCCGGCGGCTCCGGCGGGGCTGCCCGGAGCCCGCGGGCCCGCCGGGACGGGCCGGCCCTGCATCCCCTGCGGCCCCGGGGCGGCGGCGGGCTCGGCCGGAGGAGCCCGGCCCGTGCAGGGGTGCCGGGCTCGGGGGTTGCCCGGCCCGGAGTGGCCCGGCCCGGCTCGGCCCGGCCCGCGGCTGCCGCAGCGCTCGGACCGGCCGGAGCTGGGCCCGCAGCTCCCCCGGGCTGGAGAGAGCGCGAGTCCCCCCGGGTCGCCGTCCCTGGGACCGCCGGGGGTGGGCCGGGCTCCGCTCGGCCGGCGGTGCCGTCACCCGGCTGCGGCCGCTGCCGACCCGCCGGAGCTCCGGGCACCGCGGCCTCCGGCGGCCGCGTCCATCGGGCCGGGGCTGGCGGGCGGTTTGCGGTATCCCCACCTCAGGCAGGCGGGATGGGGCACGGCGGTGCTGGGAGCGTTCGCTTCAAGGCGTCCCTTTTATTGCGATGTCTGTTCGAGCAGTCGCGCGTCTGGTCATCTCTCCCTTTCACTTAATTTTGCACAGAGCTATCTGGATAAACTGCTCTCATCTGTTAAAAATCGGTTTAAACCTCTTGTTTAAACTTCTGCAAGTGGCTCTTTCCTGGTAGACACTTGCCGTAGAATGACTAAGGTTGGAGAGGACCTCTAAGCTTGTGGAGTCCACCTGGGAACACCACCGTGTTTGCCACTAAACCATATCCCCAAGTGCCACATCAACACGTCTTTTGAGCGCTTCCAGGAGTGGTGATTTCAGCCTCTTCCAATGCCTGATCACCCTTTCAGTGCAGAAATTTTTCTTAGTATCCAATCTAAACCTCCCCTGATGCAACTTGAGGCCATTTCATCTTGTCCTGTCATTTGTTACCTGGGAAAAGAGACCGACCCCAGGCTACAACCTCCATTCCGGTAGTTGTAGAGAGTCATAAGGACCTCCTGAGCCTCCTTTTCTCCAGGCTAAACAACTGCAGCTTTTTTCTCTGTGTGATAAACTCTCTGCTGCTATGTATCAATTCATATACTTGCCACATTACATTTGCTTGTAGGTGCTCTTCCATACCCCCACCTCTGCAGAAGTAAGATATTTCCTCTCAGGCTTTGGGACTGTTCTGTGCACGAGGGCAGGGAAACCAGATGTCTGAAAAGTAACCTGGCAAAATACTTTTTTTTTTTTCTTTTTCTTCAAGATAACCCTCTTTCCTGACTTGGTTGATGGTATGGTCTCTGAAACTGTTGTGATGGCCCAGGGCCTGGCATGAGTGACCAGCTGGGAAACTGGGGATGGTAAGAGCTGTTTGAGTTAGCAGTACTGTGAGCAAATATGAGGGACACCTTTGGATCAAAGTATCCCCACTACTTGCCTGTTGCTCATGTGGACTGTATGAGTGTTTCAGGTCAGATGTTGCCTGGTTGTTAATGTTTCCCTAGAGTGTAATTTTGTTTTGAAGTATGAACTTAGGTAACACATTTTAGGGTGCTGTAAGATAAGGACAGCCTGCGGTTATCGTAATGAACCCTAGTGCAAGGGCAGATGTGTTCCAAATGTTATAACAGAATGGTTAAAAGGAAATAATAATAATTTGGTAAAGGGATGGAATGTCAATTTTCTTGTGATTTATTCAGTTGGAACAGTTAAAGCCTAAGATGACAGCTTATTGATATGTCAGGGTTGATTCTAAAAGGCCATGCTGCTGAGATCAGGCAGTAAATAATTCTGTGCTTTGTACACAGTTACATGGTGAGAAATAGATTTCTGATGCTTGAAGAGCTCCTGGCTGTGAAGAAGAACAAGGGTAACAGTGTGCACTGGCAAACCACTATAGCTTACTCAGCTCTATGAAGAGAGTTTTGGGCTTACTTTTGGGTGATTTATTACAGTAGTAGCAACATGGTTGCAGCCACGGTGGTGTAAGGATATAAGTGAAAGAAGATTTGCAAGGGCAGGATAACATCAGTTGATTTAATAGGAGATGTACTTGCAAAACAGAACAAGATTTTGAGTACAGCAACTGCTCTTCAGGCTTGACTGTCATATCTCTACAGGTTGCAACAGCAGTGTGCTGGATGTTTTAACCTGCTGCACCACAAATCTTAGTGTGATGGAAGAAGTGTAGTTGATATTACACTTTAGCTTTAGGAATCTCTTTATCTTAATGCATAGTGGGAAGAAAGGATTCTAGAGACTACTGACTGCTTCAGTTTTGTAGTAAGTACTTTGGGTGTATCTGCTTTGCTTATATGAGACACTGAAGGTGTGTCTATATACATACACTCCTCTATGCAGAGATTAATCCTGAGAGATTCAGCCTTGGCTGAAAAAGTTATGGTTGATTGAGTGCGTTTGGCAGCAGTTCCCTAAGAGGAGCAATTCAGTCCTTCAGACTGTGCTGTAGCTCCTGCTTCCAGAGATTCCTGGTTATTTTATTTTAATTTTAATTACACTAGCTTTTCCTCAGTACATTTGTGGGTTTTTTTCTTCATCATTCTCAATAAAGTGTAATCACCTTCTTTTTCCAAACAGTTTCTGTGCTTGTCTTCTCCTGTACTTTCCCGTATTGAAGGCAAACAGACATTTTTCAAGCAATAGCAGTGCAGTTTTTCACCTAGGAAAACCATCTTACAGACCTTTTTTTCATGTGGCACTCCTGCAGTTCTCTCTGCATATGTGTCTTTTTTTTCTCCCCAAATTTGGTTTAGTCTGTATTTATGTTAAAATGGTGGATAAAAATAAAGAAAAATAAAGCATATGGACAGCATTAAAATACACTAAGCTTTATTTGGAACTAGGTGATAAGATCTTGTGGAATAAACTGGCACAGATGGTGGTTTTCCAATTTCTGCTCTTTTTTCCTTGAAGTTAGGTCTGAGAAATCCTTGTTAATCAGTGGAAGGGAAGCCTCTCTGTAAACCTTTTGGACACTTAACCATGTGCAGGGATAAAAACCAAGCCTTGTGATTATCCTGTTTGTAGTGGATGTAAGATATTGATATATCGAATTGAAGTATCTGAACTTCAGTCCTTGAATCAAAAAAGAGGGTTTTATTGTTTTGATGTCCTGAAAAATTTGTCTGGCTAAGCTAAAACTTGTCATTATTTTCAGTGTGCTTGGCACTGAAATTGGGAGATGATCTCAGGAACTGACACTTGGTTTCTTATTGTTAAATATGAAATAGGTGTAGCAGCTGCCCTAATTTAGGTGATCCTTGGCTAGAAAAGGGTACTTATTCTCTTCTCTGTACCTTTTTTGATGAGGTATGTTGAGAGATGAATCCATTGAAGTGCTGTGCTTAGTGTGGCATTATAAAATAAAATGTGCAAACCTATAAGCTTAATTTCAGCAGCCTGTTAGCTTACCTCTGTAAGCACTTATTAGAGTGTGCCCTGTTTCATTTTTTTCCCCCCAGAAGGTAATTTCTAAACTATGACCCTGAAATTTACCTCTGTGCTGGAAATAATGCTTCCTATTACTTATTTTTTCAGTGTAGGTAGACCTCGATGCAACTTGCTTAAGTATTTTGTTTTAGTGTGCTCACATCTGGGCATTTGAAGCTGATGAAATGCAGCGCACATCAACAGAATTCATCAATTTTTAAGCAAGCAAATAAGCATTTGATCCAAAAGATGTTGCTCTAAGAGTCAGTGGACTCTAGTTTTGGCAGAACTGCTTGAATCCTGCCACCAGGAATGCTCTGCTGAACATGCTGAACTGAGTCCCCAGAAGAGCATGCCAGGAACGGGTTTGGTCACAGGTATGGTGTCAGATTTTGAGCCCCTGATGTCAGGGAGGACACATTTGGGAGTGGGGTGTTTGAGCTTCATTGAAACCCAGTGTGAGCTTCAGAGGAGATGTTCTAGTATGTCAGGGTACAGAGAGACATTCTCATGAGTGTAGTGGTGCTTTGGGAGTCACCTGGGGTCTCTCATTTGCTCAGCATGTTGTCTGTGTTTGTATAAATACACGGCAAACTGGGCTGCTAAGTCTGATTCTGCTTCTTCTGTGACAGGTGACTTTTGATACAACCAGGCATTTTAGTGAAGGAGCCATAAGACAGAGAAGCCTGAAAAGACTAAAGCTGCAAGAACAGGAGCACATTCGAAAAAGGGGGAAAAAAAGAGAGGGGGTTGAAAGGTGAGAGTATATTTTTAGAGAATGTCCCATTTTCTTGAGATTTGTTACACTGCCTCATACCGAGTCAAATACAGAAAGAGTAGCTATGTGAAAATCCAGGCTTTGAGGAAACAGAAGTTGGAGAACTTGAAAGACTACTATGTAGTTGTTAATTTCTGTGTTTCAGAATGAAATGCATCATGATAATTCTGTGTAAGGCATCAGATGCAGGGGTCTTGATTATGAGAAAGGTGGGACTGGAGACATTCCGAGGTCCCTTTCAGATGGGATTATTCCATGACTCTGTGGGCCTGGCGTGAAATCAAAGAGCTCTTTCTCTCAAATTGATCTGAGGCTTGATTGCTTAAGATTTCTGCTTGTGGACTTTTTGTATTGCTCTGTGCTGCAACATCATAAATGATGTCGTTATGCCCTGAAATAAAATTAATGTGACATGCATTTCTAGATGCCTCCCAGTTGACTGGAAGGTCCAAAGCTAGAAATTAATACTTTTCTGTCTTTACCCATTTTTACATGTTATTTTTTCATTGTTGATATCTTTAGGGTAGTGTTCTTAAATTTTGTATATGAGTAATAGTAGCATATTGAAGTTTTGATTCTCTAGATAATGTGTTTGGATGACATCCTAAGCTGTCACTAGTAATTAATCATGTTATATACCTTCATGTCTTAAAAAACCCCAACACTCAGAATGCAGAGCATAGTGACATGCAATGGAAGCATAGCATGCTAGGTCTCCAAAAGGTTTAGTTGTTAATTCTTCCTTATTCAAATACTTCTTAAAAAACTGTTTTTAAAGACTTATTTGTGTGAAGACTGTTCCTTGAATTTTCTGGAGCTTTTTGTGATGTGTCATGTTGATTATTTGGTAGATTTACTTTCTGCAGGGCAAGGTTCCCAAAAAGCAGTGACAGCCTGTTGTTGTTTAACCCCAGCTGGTAATTAAACCCTACAACAGCTGCTCCCTCCCTCCCACTCCCTGGTGGGATGAGGGGAAGAATCAGAAGGGTGAAAGTGAGAAAACTCGTGGGTTGAGATCAAGACAGTTTAATAGGTAAAGGTCATGTGCACAAGCAAAGCAAAACAAGGAATTCATTGCCCACTTCCAAAGGGCAGGCAGGTGTTCAGCAGCCCCAGGACAGCGGAGCTCCATCACCTGTAACGGTGACTTGGGAAGACAAACACTCAAACGTCCCCCCTTCCTCCTTCTCCCCCAGCTTTATATGCTGAGCATGAGGCCATATGGTCTGGGATATCCCTTGGGTCAGTTGGGATCAGCTGTCCCAGCTCTGTCCCCTCCCAGCTCCTTGTGCCCCCCCAGCCTCCTCACTGGTGGGGTGGGGTGAGGAGCAGAAAAGGCCTTGGCTCTGGGTAAGCTCTGCTCAGCGATAACCCCCGTATTACTCTTGTAATACCTCTTAAATGGGACCCTCCTGCTAATCTGTAGGGGAGATTTGTTAATCTAAGAATTACATCCAAATGATTAGTCTCTAGTTGTGTCCTTGGAGACAAACAATCACGTCACGCTGTTGTCTTGGCAGTGCTTATAAAGAAAACACTAGAATACAAACAATTTGAGGAGACAAAGAACTTTCTAACTGTGGGCATCAGTTGTGTGTGTGTAATTTTTATGCCATGTTTTTTTAAACATGTTATTTTAACAAACAAGATTCCTTGTTAGTCACATGTGATTCTTGGCGACTGGTTGCTTATTATTAGCGCTTCAAAGACTTACATCCAATTCTCCAGGACTCAAACTGTAAAATAAGTGTCATCTAAATTGTCCCATATTGATAATTACCTAGAAAAAGACGTGGTGATGAAAAGAAGTTCAAGAGAGAAAAAAGAAAGCTAAGCTCGAGAGGAGAGAAGAGAGGCAGATAGATGGAGATGAGAAACACCCCCCAAAGCAGCAGAAGGTACCAGCTGAAGAACAGCAGTGGCCAGAGAATATGCCTGAATGGGAAGAAAGGAAATCCCTGCTAGCTCAGAGAAGAGTGGAGTCTGTCAGACTGCTTACAGTGCTGTTAAATCGTGTGAACGTAAGACTATTTTAAAACATATTTTAAATTTTGAAGGATATTTACTAGATCTTGAATAATTCACTAGACATTTTGATGTGTTGATGCTATTGAGAAGAGTGCCTTGGGGCTGACCAAACACTGAGGCGACCCGAGGTCTGTGTCTTGTGACAATCTCTTCTCAGTCTTGCCCTGAGAGCAAATGTAGTGCATTTTCAGCCAGAAACTTTGCTTTTGGTGCTTTTCTGAGGCATTGTCATTACTGAATAAAAAATAGGGGTGGAAGGGCTCTATCAGCTCTATTAGAATTGATCCAGCATTGCAAGGAAGGAGTTTTAGGGTGGGGACACAAGTCATGCTTTTTCTGCTTGGTTTATGTCAGGTCTACAAGTGACTGAATTAAATTGGCACAGATTATGCCAGCTGCATTTCTAATAGCCTCTCTTTTTTTTTTTTTGGGCCAACACTAATTATCAAGTTCATTTCAGTTTGATTCAGTTAATGTCTTGAGAAAGTCAGAAGAGGAGTGAGAAAAATTTTAGTGTTTTGCACACAGATTAATGTTTGGAGGTTTAGTTTAGTGCTTTGGGCTAAAAAAAAGAATTTAAATGAAAACAGGGGTTTTAATTTCTCTGGGGCTTTAATTTCTAACATGGCTTTGTCTTCACTATTTGTTCAAAAAGATTTGCTTACAAGCTTTTAACAAGTGTATGTTTTTCCCAGTCCTAGATGTAAAATTTCTAGAGGTCTATAATGTACTATGAGTTGAAGTCAGAGGCTACCCTTGCCATTCTGCATGAATTTTAGGGCCCTATAATATGACATTGGCCTTCTTAATTATGAAGGTGACATGTTAAATAAACTTCTATTTTCTTGGTTTCACAGTTGGCAAGTCAAAAAGCGGATCCTTCATTGGGCGTAAGGAGGGACGATTCATCTTCTGAAACAGCTTTAAAAGACATTCACCAGGAACTGATTAACTCCCACTATCACACGCACAAAGAGCTGAAACAGGAGGAAGAGTTTAAGTGCCTGTTAACCCAAAAAGGTGGTGGTTTGTGCAGTGAGGAAGGAGATGTGAGTAATTTCCATGCATCTGCTTGTCACATAGTCAGGACGGTGTTAAATGAGCCCTCTCCAGCCCCGGGTTCTGACGGAGTGCCTGGGAGAGACGTGTGCGACTCCTCTGGCTGGGGATCTTTGCTGATTACGGTCACCCAGGACAGCAGGGTCATCGAATCTCTTGGTGGAAGGGACCACCCAGCACTGAATGCAGCTCACACACAGACAGTGCCTGAGGAAGATGATTGCAAAAAGCAAAAGGTTTACGAGACTGATGAATTCATCCATTATTTACTGAACTACTATCAGACACCACACTATGCACGTGTTTGCTTAGAGCCAAAAAACACAGCGAGCAAGTCCTGGTGGAAGAGAGTGGTGTCTGGTGACAGTGGTGGTATTGACATCAGCTTGAGTAACAAACGTGGGCAGCACCTCAGAGAAGTGAGTCCTGTACAAAACCTCCAGAAGAGAAATTGTAGTAGCGATAGTAATTATAGACTGGTGATCACTGTTGGGGAACTTGAATCAGCAGACAAAGTGTCAGAAAACAAGGTCCATGGGGGCAAGCTTGCAAAAAAGTTGCAAGTGCAGAGGAATGACTCACTCACTGTTGATAAGTTACCACATGCAGTTCTGAATCATTCTTTGGAGTGCACTGCTGTTACTTGTGATAAGGAATTCAAACAAGAAGATGGTAGAGATGAAGGCACTGTATCATACGAAACATGTAGATCTGCTTGTAGATTAAAGGATTTGTTGGAAGAGATCAGTGATTCTGAGTACTTTAGAGAGGCATGTGGCAGCTCAATGAAGAGAGCAGAAAAAAGGTGTGAAGAAATTTACAGCAATTGCAATAGAGGGTGCTTGCCTGCAAGAGGTGAGGAAAGAAAATTGCTGGTTTACCATAAAAATGTATCTCTGGAAGGTCAAGAGAAGGAAACCAACAAATGTAACTCCGGTTCTAATTCTGTCCATGAGGGCTTGACAAGTCAGTGGGAACATAAGCTTAAAAAGTCGTGCAAGCGGTCTAGTAGTAAATTAAGACATGAAGGACAGAAAAATGAGAGACAATCCAGGGAAGAGGAGAGAAATGCTCATAAAATGAAGAAAAAGCGAAAAAAGCTTTCTTCTAATTTTTTATCTGATGAATGTGGCTTTTCAGAGACGGACAGTTGCATGCAGTTGGAATCGCTCAGAAAGATACAGAGAAAATGTAAGAAAATGTTCCACAAAAAAGTGAAATTCAAGACACTTCACACCACCATGGCAGCACCAGATGTGACCCCTCATGATGGCTCACCCCTTCAGGAGACCCTCCAGAGGAGAGGTGAGAAAGAGGGACACCACAGCTAAGGGGACTGAATTTGACAGACTCTGCAGGTGAGGTCAGTCGCCGCAGTTCTTACAGTGGTGAATGGTGTTTTTAAAAAGAGTTTTAAAAAGTATAACTGTGGCATAAAGAAACAGTGCAACTTCTCTGCAATTAGTGAACGAAGTTTGTTCAGTTTAGCTCAGAAACAGTACACACAGCTGCAGCTGAAGAGTAGTATTTGTCTACTTAATTGGGTAGCAAAGTATCTGGCATGGGCGTTTGCAGATGGGTGCTTATTCTGTTAAAAGAACATGCATGCTAACAACATGCTTTAGACAATTAAAACATTGATAGGCAATTAATATGTGGCACAGCTGTGTGGGAAGTACTGTCAGAGGTTAGTGAATTTCTGTAGAGGTATGAAGATCATCTAATCTTCATACAGGATTGCTACTGGCAGTTGTTACAGCCCGTTCACAATTTACTGTGCTTTCAGTTGGTTGGTGGATACCTTACAGCCACCTCCCCATACCCTTTTCCCTTCCTGCCTGCTTGACAAACTCATTTCAAGTAACTTTTTCATATACTTATCTACAGGAGATGAGAGGAAACTAATGCTGAGAAGAGAGATGGATGCAGACGTCAGAGGATGCCCTCTATTTCCTCTTGAGATAATTCAGACAAACCCTTGCTCAGATACTTTTTGTGGAGCAGAACCCAGAAGAGGATGCTGAACAGCTACAATATTATAGTTCTGAATTTTTGTACAGAAGTAGGAGAAGAAAGCCCTTTGGTCATTAAAAGGTATATGAAATACTGGTTTGGGGTTTTTTTTTGCTTAGGTAATTCCTTTGGTTAGAATATCTGACTGGTGCAGTGAGCCACAAAAGCAGAATCTGTGTTTGCCTTTTGGATAACAGAGGACCAAAACTTTCCACAGGGCCAGACAAACTTTCATGGACCAGCTGCTAAGAATTTGAAAGGACATGAATTGAGATCTTGGAGTGTTATACTTGGATTAAATGTAGGGAATCATGTAAATATCAAAATCGCAGTATTTAGTAATGAGTCATTGGAAAAAACCATACTTGTCAATCCTAGAGCAAGCATATGAAGTGCCTCCTCAATCAGATTGTTATAATGATGGGGCTGGAAGGTGTGGGGGACATTTATACTCAATTGTGTGAAGTAATAGATTTCCAGATATGAAAAAAATCCCATCTTCTGTAAAACCCACACTGGAAAAATGCTTGTTTTCTATTCACAATTCTAGATGTGTTTCTGAAAACTTGCTGGTCTTTGGGAGGAAGGATTTCACTGAACTTGTGCTCGATGTGGTGTTCCCAGGAATCTGAATGGTTGTCCAAGCAAAGCTCTGAGTGTTTGATAATGAAAGGGCAATGCTTCTCAGCCTGCTGCTGACAGTCCTCTGTAAATGCAGGTTGACAGTTTGTTCACACAATTTCCAAGGCACATGTGGTGAGGTAGCTATTTAGTACGAGTTTGCTTACAAATAATTTCCAGAGGAATTGTGAAATGTTGTTGGACTTGTGCTGCATGTAGGTAAAAATGTGAAAATGCAGTCTAGGAGCTTGAGTTATATCCATATTTATTCAGCTGGCTATATCTAGAAGACAGCCACAATTGCTTTTGGACAAAGTTCCTTAGCAAGATATAGAGGACCAGCTCAAAGTTCAATACACTGATTATTGCAGCTTTCGTTTTATTATGCTTTATTTATGACATGTCAGTAGACTAATTTAATGTGAAAATGTTGCCTTCATTACATAGAATCTTACCCATATTTGTAACTTCTGCTCTAATAAATAGTAATAAAAAAGAATAATTGTAATTGTTTGTGGTAGATAGATTTTCCCCCAGTCTTCAATACTGGTGATTCCTACAGGCTTCTAAGCCAGGTTTTATCAGTCTTCTCTGTTCATATGTTCAGATGTTGAGTGCCTTTTCAGGGTTATGAATGACAAATGGTTGCTACTCAAAGTAGTGTTAATCTATTACTTTTATCTAAAAAGATCTTATTTTCTTGACAGAAATATTTTCTGACTATTTTGGAGAACACTTATGCCCCTCTTAAGTCTCCTTTTTAGTATTTTATACAGTTCT
This sequence comes from Neopelma chrysocephalum, assembly GCF_003984885.1. Classification (NCBI taxonomy): domain Eukaryota; kingdom Metazoa; phylum Chordata; class Aves; order Passeriformes; family Pipridae; genus Neopelma; species Neopelma chrysocephalum. The sequence continues at coordinate 1,610,172 of NW_020897734.1, forward strand.
AATGAAGATCAACTGTTGTACTTGTTGACTGTGTAAAATGTTTTCAGTTGCACTGATGTGACATACCAAGGGTGTTTTTTCTCTATGCAATATTTGCAGATTAAAGATGACAAAACTTCCCCCTCTCTCAATCTATAGACAGTTCTGTGTCCATGAGTACCTGTTTCCCGTGAGACAGGCCTTTTGATTACAGGTGAGGAAGTTATTTCTTTTTGTTAATCTGGGGAAAAGGAACAATTTCCTTCGGTGTAAATTTCCAGTGTTTTATCAACGTGCTGGCACAATATTCAATAACAAATAAACACTCCAGTTCTGCAATTGCTTCTTGCATTCACCTACATTGATTGAAACTGATAAAGCAACTCCTCTGTCTCCAAGTCCTCATTCCATGTAAAACTTCATTAGTAAATAAAATATGCATGCACTTTAAATTGAGACATCATCAAATCTGACTTTTCGTACAGAACTAATGCAAATGCCTCCTCACAGAGCTGGTAGGAACTGAAGTCCTCTCAGGGAAGTTGGTTGAACAAGGCTTTGTTACTGAAAATACGTGACCTGTGGATTGTACCTTGTGCTGAATTCTGAAGTCAGAATCCTAAAGGCTGGTTTTAAAGCAGAAATACACAAAGCCCATTACATCAGTCCATCTGCTTGAAATACAATACAGCAATTACGATATAAAGCCCTTTCTTCTTAATCCAGGGGTTCCAGGCAATGCATAGAAATGCCTCACCTTTTGTAAAGCCCCTTACATAACTCTCAACAGAAGCATTCATTACTCAACTTTTGTTTAGCTGAAACAGCAGGAATTAAGAGCAAATAGTGGTGATTAAGAGCAGGCAGAGTCCAGATAAAAGAATATCTAAATTTTACAAAGCAGCTGATGGTATGGCAGAACTGGTTGGAAATGAGATGCTATTAATTTGTTTTGATTTGTCCAGGAGCTCCTCGAATATTCCTCTGTGACACTCCTAACAGGTGTTGGACACTGCAGATGAGGGAGATTGGTGACAGTCTCTGCACTCAGTGTGTCATCAAGTCCTACCTGGTTAATGTACAGCCTGATAAGCTGCCTGGCGTGATTCTTTTTGTATAGTCATTGCTGCCAGTCGCTGTTGAAGGAAGGGATCAAGTTGCAATGAACAGAGAGTAAAAAAGAAGCTAAGACCCATCCATTTTCTACAACATTTTAGAAGGAAGTAAAAATCCATGCCTGCTGCTTCATGCTTTCATGACTTGCTTCTTCCCCTTTCACAACAAATTCTCTGTTTATTCTGATGAAAGTAGTGGTCTTACCAAGGTGTCATACCTCCTTCCCAAGAGGTATTAAGCTTTGTCTTGTGTTACTGCCCATTTTCTGCATCATTTTTGCTACTTTTCTTTCTGATGCATCATGTTGTAATGTACAGATTAATACTTAATGTCCAGTTCCTTAAGATATTTTATGGAGTAACTTAAGAGTCAGGTGGTTGGGTCTGCTGAAGGGTAGGTTACAGCCTAGCCTAGTTCCACCACGACAGCCTTACAAAGCTCCATCTTCTGCTCAGTATTAACAATTATTTGGTGGTTTTTTTTCTGCTTGACTCTGCTTTTGCAACAACAAAGCATATTGTACAACATGAACGTTGTCTATTTAATATTCTGCTAAAGTTATGCTACACAGAACTGCATTTACTGGCATTTGATTAGAACGTATTATACTGATCTATGTGTTGGATAACATAAAACATTGGAGAAAGACAAGATGAAACATTAGGGGAGGGTTAAGTATCACATGTGGTTGCAGTTAATAAAAACAAACACCACCATTATGCAAGAGTATTTTATTTTCTGCCTTAAACAAATAAAAGCACATTTCCAATTCGAGGTAAACCATTAGTAGTAGTTTGCAAAGAGTATAAATGTCTCTAAAAATAAAACAGCAACACAAAGGTCATGACAAGATCTACGTTTGTCTCTAGACCTTCATTAGGTAGTTCATACAGTACCACTTTATTCATGCTGTCAAACAATCGTGCTCTTCATTGGAAGGCCCAGTGCAACCTAAAGAAAATGCCAGGACAGTGTCTGGACTGAGGGAAAGTCACTTGTTCTCACCACAGATGGTATCAGACACTTTAAACATGTTGTGTCAACTTGTTTATGAAAGCTGCTGTTGTGCAATGCACTCTACTTCTGAACACTTTTGCCTAGTTTACACCTTCCCACTCAGGACTGAGTTCATCATTTTGGTTGTGTTGCCAAACTGAAACAACCAGCCAGCCAAGCCAGAGAAATGAAATAGAGGGAACTATACCAGACAGGCACCCTGGGATATTCTGCACCAGCAGAATCACCTGGACATGAAACACATTTACAGGTGATCAGCAAATCATTAGTGATCTTGGAAGTTATGAGGAAGTTTTACAGAAGTATTTTGGATGATGATGGAGCACATTTACATTTTTCCTTGGTCAGATCCATTTACCCAGCCCTCTCTGGTAGGAGGTCACGTAGTAATTAAGCACAGATGTGAGCCAGGAGAGCAAATAAGTAAAAAGCAACTCAAAGGTCAGGTCCCCATTGGTGGTTATGAATTAGATTGTGCCATTTCTTTTAATGGCAAAGTTCCAAAGCAACAAGGGCCTCAGCACAGAATGGCTTACACCACGTTATTTTATTGTGTACAGGAAGCTTGTGTAAATTATGTTGACCAGTAACATTTTTCTGCTAGTTAAAGCTGCATATACAAGAGCACTTGTTAATCATGCCATATGAGCAACCTTTGCTTTTTTTACACATAGGAATCAAGAGCAGCTGATCTTCCATGTTTAACATAATTTTATTGAAATTAACAGAAGTTTTACTAAGAAAATTGAATGAACAGTAGTCCAGTGCAGTCACACTCCATGGTGTACCTCTAGGGATGCCTAGTTCCACTCAATATCTAAACCTTTGTAACACTTCAGATGTGAACAAAGAATATTAATCCACGCAGAATTATCCATGTTGAATACATCAAGTATTCATCAGTCCTTATTAATTTTTAAGTATCTAAAAGTGATTTAACCTCTGAAAAATTCTTGATGTTTTTTAAAAGCAGTTAGTGTTTCATCTGTAAACCGCTAACACAACCCTTAAAATCCAAATTATCTTATATAATATTGAATTACATTGCACAACAAATGAGTACGGTGCTTTGTGGACAAATAAAATATAGTCTTTTTTCTAGAGGAACTACAACCCAAGGGCCAGACCCTGCAGAAGCTAAAACAAAAGAAGATTTAGTGGAATTTGTGTTGCATAGGTGAAGTTACTCGTGTTTGTGTCCACAGTGGTAGGTTGTTAATGAAAAAGTGGATTTCAACCTACTCTGCACTAAATGGTTTTAGCAGAAAACCAGTAATAGTCCTTTATTGCCAAAACTGCAGTTTACTTTTCCACAGATATTTGTTGTGCACACTTCTGATTATGTGGGTTTAAAGGAAGACAGACCTTCAGTAGTTTGCCACTGAATTTGAAAAGGAAACCATTGAAGAGAAACAATTCACTGTAACTCTTGGACCTTTTGTAAGCATTGCTGCTGCTGCACCTTGTAAAACAGAAGTGGAATGTTACAAATGATCCTCTACGATTCAAAAACAGATTGTTCCTCACTGCACTCTCTACTCTTTCTTTGCATTCTGGGCATCTTTTTCTTCTTCATCAGAGTACACAGTGGGTTCCTCCCCCTCCTTCAGCAGCTTACCAACATGATGATACTTAACTGAGGAAAAAAAAAAGAGTCCAAGTAATTATTCTGCCCTGAAGATGTACCTTTTTTAACTCTGTTTTCTGAAATAACAAAATGCCTGTATTATAATAAAATAACTCTGAGCAACTTGTTTCAAACATTGTGGGGAAGGAGAAGAGCCAAAATCAACTACCTGAATTACTATTAATGTTGTACTAAGTACAAGAATCATGCCAAGTAACTGTAATTCTCATTCTATTGCCTAAGCCAAAAGGTGAATGAATGCAAAGACAAAAACCAGAATCCTGGATTAGATTATTTCTCTTGCCAGTGTCAAAGGTGGTTTTTCAACCAATGGCATTGTTGGATTACTTACATATTAAACATGCACATACATATATGCATATACACGACATATACACAACTTTGAAGGGGTTTTATTTTTTGTGTGTTGAAAATATCCAATAGGACAGAAGGGAGATCCTTTCTCTCGAAGATAAAGATGGATCTATTATCCAATTATGTGATTAAGCCTCTGATTTATATCTCTTTTTGAACATGTAAAAACACCAAGATCATATACATGTAAGAACTGAGAGCTATATTGTGTTGCCCATGTGTCAACTTCAACAAAGCAAAAGATACTCTGGATTACAGGTATCTTGGCCTAGCATTGCTGTTATAAGAATTGAAAGCAACTAATTGGCATATTTAATAGAAACACAGTAATAAAAAGAGTGCAGTTCACTGTCAGTCCTGATGCTCAACTCTTGTAAAGGTACATTTAAACACGAGTTTAGGTCAGATATTTGGTAGCATAGTTCTGGTTTCTGCTACGTGCTTGTTAGCATAATAAAACAGCCATTCAGTGTGGCATGATTAACAGTCTTGATTAAGACAGGAGAAGAGCCAAAATAGTAGGGGCACATCAGGTCAGGACTGAGATGTTCTAATGACATGATGTGGAGGAAAACTCCACTGTAGCCAGTTAGAGTAAATCTTTGAACACTAGATTTAAAAATAAAACACATTTGATTTCCACTATGCTACTTTTCGGTATATGCAATTTCCCTCATGGATATATACATATAAATTCATCAAGACAAGCAACTGACATATTTATTTTTTGTCTTATACAAATAGAACTAATTGCCTTGGTGTTCACTCACTTAAAAGGCATCATGAGATACAGAAAAATTATTTTTCATCAACAAGATATGCAATAGGAGGGGGAAAAAATCATACTAGTGGGCATGCCCTGGTACAAGGTCAGCACAGCAACTTCCATAAAACTGTGGTTTGAAGTTGGTTTTGAGCAGCAAGTTCAGACACATGACACAAACCAGCTGGAACTGCTTTTTTAAACTTTTAGTACTAAGCATAAAACAAGGCTACTATGAAAGTGACTTCCTTCTGTTAATTTTAGAGCAAACATCTCAAGTGTTCAAGTTGCCTTTTTTCCTCTGGCCATCACTGCCACAGTACACATCAGGCAGCTTGAAAGCACAGAGGGGACATTTGCCCATTTTCCTGATCACCTTCTGGGGGAGAAAGTCAATTGAATAGAGCTGTCTGTGAATCACCAGCAAGGCCATGCAGAATAACTTACTGAGAGTAGAAAAAGTTCTATCAAGAGCTCCAAGGGGAAAAGGCCTAGTTTAAACAGTCTTCAAAAATACTAAAACCCAAGAAGTAATAATTAAAATGTTACTGTTATTTCTGAGAAGCTGAATGGGACATAAGCTTCATTTTTCAGAGCATTAAAATCTATCAGTCTCTGTAGAAGGAGTCTTAACTTTATAAAAAACATGGTCTTTATTTCCATATCTTGTCAGCTTTTTGGGTGGCCTTACAGATCTTATGCTACGATAGAGTGCTTGTATCTGCTACTGTTCAGTAAGGAACAGAGGGAAGAAGAATGCAGGAGAACCTGACATTTCTCTTAATTCTAAGTAACAATAATTCTAGTAACAGTAATTCTAGTACTATTAAACCAAGGTATTAATTTCCAGCTGGTAACAGCCTTTGTTAACCATTGCTTTCCCTCTTACACACCGGTTACTGACTTCTTTGTAAATAGGTTTAAAATTGCTTACAAGTGAATTGTGACTCCCAGTCCCTCAAGGTCTCTTGCTGTGTAGCGTTGAGGTCAGAGAGGTCATCGTACTCATCCCTCAGTGCCTCCTTATCCAGGCAGAAAGTGGCAAGACCTCGGGAGGCATCTCTTCCAGCAAAAATGCCATATGGACCCTCTTAAAATAAAAACATAAGCTGCATTATTACAGAGATAATGGATGTTGCGTGATCTTCATGGATCAGAGTCCCCAGACTAACACAGATAAAGAGTTCCTACCCTGTGGGTCAGAGGTGCCTCAAGCTTCTGAAATGTTTTTAAGTTTTATGCTACTTGGTAATAAGGGAAAACAGAGGAAGAGGGTAAGAAACAAGACCACGGGAAAAAGACACTGAGTTTGCTAAACCACAATGGTGCATGGCACATACAGACGGGGTAAGGACAAGCACCAACTGGGAAGCACATTGTCAGAACGAGGAACAGAGGAAGGATTTTTAAGTCTGAGGTGAAATGAAAGTTTTCCAAGGGATGCTCCTGACTTAAAGAGATGAAAGGATGGCTTGACAGAAAAAATAGTGCAGACACTAGAAACTACTAACTTGGAAAAAACATCTATTAAAACTTTCAAAATGTGAGATGAACTCAAATTACCAAAACATGCAACTCACAGAACATCAGAGATACTAAGACGGACTCTTGATAAACTTCATTAACGATTAACTTGCTTGCATGACAAGCCAAAATTTGAGATATTGCATGTTGCAACTACACATTCAAAGTTCTTCTTAAGGGAGCTTAAGTTAGATGTGAATGCTGGTTACTGTTAATGCCATCTTCCACTCCTCCCAAAGCGTGCTGTTTCCTAAATTCCTCAAAAGAATCTTACGTTTCTATTAAAATGAAAACCAAACCAGCCAGTCACTGTGGTGAACCATTCAGCAATTACCAAATTAGATACAAGGGGCAGCTTTTACTGTTGTCAGGGAAGGCAGCATCCAAAGCATGGACTTTAAGTGGTTTTCAGTTTGCACGAATACAAAACTGCACATCTAACTCATCTGTACATATCATCTTGACTGCAGCAGAATGCAAAGTTACAGCCTGACATCATTCAGTGACAGTCTCCAGTCTATGTATGGACCAAAAGTATAACTGATAACACTTACAAATACACTGTGTATCCTGTGCTATTCTCCTTGTCTCTAAGTAGCACTGGCAGCTCACTACTGCAGCTACCAGCTGTCTGGACAGCTCAAGAGTGGTTATGCCAGACAGGTCCTGGTACAAATCAGCAAGCCTGAGTGGGGCTTTTTAACAGGCGGCCTCTGTTAAAAATAAACCCCCACGCCCACGTGGAGGTGATTAAACTTTTGCACATATTGGGTGCACATACTCCCACCCTTCTCATCACTGGCTTTTCTACGAGCATAGGTTATTCAATCTTTGCACGTTTGAACTATGCTCCTGCTAGAAAGCTGGCTTAATCTAAATTGGTAGGTATTTAGTATAAATATTATGCAATAGAGTGATGTCCACTAAAAGTTGGGAAGGGAATGTAAACACTCGGAGAACGCTTGGTTTCTGCCGCCTGGCATCGGGCAAAGGCATCCCAGGCCGACGAAGCCGCCCAACCCCTTACGGTACTTGTAACCTGCCATGGGCAAACACACAGATAATGAAGCTACGCTAACTCGCAAAGCAGGAGTTTCTGCACCACCGAGGCCCGACCCTGGAGCCCGAGCGGCAGCGGTAACCCTGCCCTCCGCCCTCGGTGTGCGCGCCTTTCCCGGCTCCAAGCCAGCCGTGCCTTTCCCAAAGCTCCGGAGCCGGAGCCTTCCCACGATGCGGGTCAGGCAGGAGCGCGGGTCGCGCTGCCCGCGCACCGAGGGAACGCGCTCCCGGCAGCACCGGCTCCGCCCCGCCCCAACAACAACCGCGCCGGGCCCGCCCCGGCCCTCACCGGGCCCGTAGAACTTCCTGGCGCGGGTCACGTCGAAGACTTTGCCGTTGACGGCCATGAGGATGCGCGGGTCGCTCACGCCGTCGAAGGGCCGCAGCTGCGCCAGGGTGAAGTCGCGGCGCTTCATCTTGGGCAGCGGCGGCGGGTCCGCCTCGCCCGCGGGCGCCGCGGGCCGCTCGCCCCGCAGGATCTGGTAGAGCAGGAAGAGGCAGAGGCCCAGCAGGCTCAGGTTGAGCGGGGAGCCCACGATCTCCAGCAGCAGCCCGCCGGCCTCGCCCGCCGCCTCCTCGCCGGCCACCGCCGCCTCCTCGCGGGCCATGGCTCCGGGTGCGCTGCAGCTCGGCGGGTCTGGGAGCGCGGGGCGGCGGCTGCGAGCGCTGCCGGCCCGGCGGGGCGGGCCCAGGGCCGGTGGGAGGGGGAAGGAGGGAGGGGCGGTGGGTGGGGCGGTGCCGCCCCCGGGCTGGGCGGGCTCGGCGGGCCCGGTCCGAGCCCTTCGCCGGCACTAGGTGGTGGTGCGGTCCCGGGATGGCGAGCGCTGCCCGGGACACCGCACAGCTCAGCCGGGGGCGGCTCAGCCGGGGGCGGCCCCGCCGGCCGCTGGTCCTTCCCGAGGCGGCGGTGGGGCGGGTCAGGCCAGGCCGCCGCGGCGGCGGCTCCGTGGAACACGGTTCCACCGCACACGGTTCCATAGAAATTCCGGAAAAAAGACCCCTCTGCGTTGCGTAAGACCCATGTCAGAGCTGTCGCGCTGGGCTCTGGGAGCCACCGGGCCCTTCGGGATGGAGGGCGGAGGATGAAGGATGGAGGTTGGATCAGGCTCTGCTCGGTGGTGCCCAACAATAGGACAAGAGGCAATGGGCAGAAACTGATGCACAGAAAGTTCCACCTGAGTATGAGGAAGAACTTTATTATGCGTGTGACCGCTGGAACAGATTGCCCAGAGAGGGTGTGGAGTCTCCCCCTCTGGAGAACTGTCTGGACACAATCCTGTGCAATGTGCTCTGGGATGACCCTGCTTGAGCAGAGAGGTTGGACCAGATGATCCACTGTGGTCCCTTCCAACCTGTCCCATTCAGTGATTCTGTGATTCCCTGCAGTCACTCCACTTGTGCCAGGGAACATCTTCGTGTTCCTGGCAGGGCAGTGACTTTTTGGAGTGCTCTCTAGGAATAGTGCCAAACTCAACGTAGGAGAAAAGGGACAAAAAGAACAAACTTCTTGGGTTTTGTCATTCAGGTAATAACCCTGCCCCGCCCAAAATTACAGAAGCAGCAGCCACGATGTATTATTGTAACATGGAAAAGAAAAGTGTCCTGTTGTGGAATTCTTTATTCAGGCTTCTTCTGAGTGTAGATTTTGGTGAAGTAAAACTTCAGCTGAAGAAAGCACTAACCGGATGTATCTACCTGATATGGTGTTCAGATGGAGCAACTGGAGCCCTGAATACATTTATGTACCCCTGGTGTCATCTGCTCCTTGGTATCTGCTGTCAAAAAACAGAAATGATGTTTTGGGTCTCTGCAAATTGTATCCTCACCATCCTTCAAAAAGAACACAAACAAATACCCTGCCAGAATATTGTCATTCCCTCTACACAAGTCAGTAACATCACTCAGGGTACATGTAGAGAAGAACTGTAGAATACTGACCTTGATCATAGAATCATTAACATTGGAAAATACCTCTAAGATCATCGAGTCCAACTGTTAACCTGATCTTGCATTATAGCATGGCAGGTGGCTCACATCACTGCTTCAGAGGAAGGAGGCAGGTTTTACTGAACCTAGCATTGGGACATTTGTTTATAGAAAACCAAAAGCAGTGCATTTCATTTACTTTCTAATTCTCAGTGTTAGGAACATTTTAACTCTGTGGGCCACAGGAGATACTGATGAAGTTTTGCCTTTTGGGATACACTCAAAACCTCTGAGCACTAAGACATTTAAACATGTTGGCTCTTGCAAGGGAGGGTGTTTGGTTCCATCTGCTGTCTCCTTTGGGAAGCTCCTTGTTTTATTGATCAGCACTTGAACTTTAATCTGTCCTTTCATGGTATACACTGACTTTTGCTTCCACCTGCTGTGTGACTGGAAAAACTACTTGTTTCATTGATCTGACAACTGAGATTTGTACTTGTTAATAAAGTAGCTCTGAATTTTGGCCCTATTTAGTATACTAGAGAAATCTCTGAAATGTCAGATTTATTCAAACTGGGAGCTGTATTACCTAGTTAATTCTGCTCAGTGTAGACATGACACTATTACACTTCATTGTGTTGATATTACATGTTATAGGAATAGATGTAGAAAAAAACCAGAAATTTTGGTGGAAGATTTTTCTTTCATTTTTTTACAACACATTTTGTTCAAAAGCAAGGAAAAAAACCCCAGACTCCAAAACAACTCCAGCCCTGAATTTGACCTTGAACCAGACACTGAAGTCAAGGAAAAAGAAGCTTTGTTTATGCCTAGAGAAACCATCCAAGAACAGTTCATTCTTAGATAAAGAAGGGCCAGGAAACATTGCCAAGATTGATAGAATCTCAAGTTATCTGCCACACGAGCACTGTTACAGCAAGTTACAGTGGCCCAACTTGCAGCTCTTTTTTTACCTTGCAGCATATAAAAAAATAGTCATATGCCTAAGAATGCATCTTAAGAAAAAAAAATAGGAACAGACATTTAGAAATGAGTGGGTATGAATAAAATTATGATACATCAGTCAGAATTATCTAAATTCATGTACCCTTCGCTATACATTTCTCTCTAGCAAGCCTTTGTGTCAATTCCTTTAAACAGGTTCTAGTCAGAGAAGAGTTGGCCCCAGCTCTAGGTAAACACCACAGACATTAGCCATGCTCCCACACAGGTTTTCCTCTACATTTGATAGACAATAGTTTCCTCCTTGAAACCATTCTGTTAACACCTATGAGATGGGTTGATAGAGCAGTTCTAGTAAAATGCTCTCTTATTAATTGAAGAAAACACTGGAACTCAGACAACTTTCATATTCTTGCAAATCAGAGTAGTTCAATCAGTTTTAAAATATTCCTACTTGTATTTTTTATAAGCAGCATAAATCTATTAGCAATGAAGGAAAAGTAGCTCTACTACACCTCAGCATTCTTCTTACTGCTCTGTTTCCACTTTGGAACTTGTCTGGTAGATGTAATGCATCTTTTAGAGCATATGTAATGCTTCTAAACAAAGTGTGCTTTGCCTAGGTTGCCCATGGTACATTTTATCTTGGCAAAGTACCTGGGGACTGTTGTTGCCAAGCTGGTTTTGGGCCTCACATTCTCTCGTTGGAAGGCCTTCACAGGAATTCCTTTATCTGAATTACCTGATTGACCATTTTAATTTAAACTATGACTGCAAGAAAGTTTTCCGAAGTTTGCAAAGATACCAATGCCTAATTTGTATTACTTGTGAGCTGACTCCCAGAGCTGCTGGTCACCTGGAACTATTGCTGGCTTTCACTTGACCTGCAAGGACCCAGGGTTTCTGAAGTAGAGATCTTAGTCTTTGAAATTACTGAGAACTGGTGACAAATAAAACCACTGGCAACTTAGATCTTTGCTGCCCAGACTAAAGGTTGATTTGTAGCTCCCACTTGAGAATTTGAGAGACTTCAGGAACGTGCTGTAGGATTGCAGTGCAAACAGCTCATGACACCAAGTAGCCATAGAGAGGCGATTTTTGCCTTGTGATTTGATGGCCTCTTAGAACCTGTAGACTTCCCTGAGTAAAGAATTTAAAAAGCAAGATTAGATGTGCCTTACAAGGATACCAGGAAATCAAACCTTTTAGAGAGACAACATCTTATATGAGACCATTCAATATTTTTACGTAGGCAAGCTCTATCCTCTCTGACTAGTTTGATGTAATACGACTATTACATCTCCCTCTTTTCCCCTCTGTTCCTTGCCCTCAGTAATAATTTAACTTACTAACAAGGAAAAAGAAAGGAAAGATGAGATGGGGTAATCTCACACTTCTTTTACTGACTAGGGCCTACCTATGCCAAGGAAGCAGAACCCCTCCCTAAACTGCAGAGATCCAGTAGGTCAAATGTACTAATGCTGGCAGCAGGCATTATATGAAGCAGATCTGTTCCAGGTGCAGACCTAGGAATGCCCTGAATTACTTCTAGTCCTCAGATCAAAAGCAGTGAGCACTTTTCTGATGGACAATTCTTTTTTTTTTTTAGTTTTTATTTTCATCTCCGCCACATTTCTGTTTCTTTTTTCAGTTGCATCTTCTGTCTTTCTAGCTGTGCTCTCCATCCAGCTAAGTGCAAGAAGAAATGACTGTACAATGTGAAAATGACACTGTGCTGAAGGCTATCAAGACCATGTCATTCCTGCAGATATATGTGTACACATCTGCAGCATAAAACAGCTCCAGATGGGAATTTTTACCAAGTTTTAGAAAATGTGTTGGAGAAGGTGATTGGAAATGCAGAGACTGTTCATGCTGGAGAATTGCTTTCCTCAGAAATACACTGTTGTGAGCTTGCACCTAAAATCTTCCCACACCAACCTTATCTTCCCCCTTGCTTGCTTGTCTTTTAGGCTGCCAGGACTATGGGTGTTGATTCAGTCATGTCAAACAGGACTGACAGTCACCATGACAAGAAAGCTTGCTTGGTCAGTATGTACAGCAAGTACACTAGGAAGTTTTGGAGGTGTCTTTTAACTATAGATGAAAATCTAGGTGTGAATTCTCAGTATTGGCTCTTTTTTTTGAAAGGCAGCAGATGTCAAAAACAATCTGCACAAGCTGCAGATACTTCTGGAAGAGGCGAGGAAAAGAAAACACAAATCCACATGTGATTCTTGCAATGTAAGAGGTTCAGTATCCCTAGAAAGCACAGTGATTTACACTGAAAGAGTAAACAAAATCCCTGACTTCCTGAAAATAACAACTTGGATTTGCTTACACATCTGATGAGCCAGAAGGATTTTATGTATCAGAAATAACTGGATGACATGAAGGAAACTTGGTGCATTCCCAGATCAAGTCAAACCAGTAGCACTGTTAGAGGAAGTAGGAAATATTATCTCTGCTCTGTTAGTTTTGGATAGGGAAATGGTATCCATTGCATGTACATGTGTTGTTCATAAGGACCAATTTTTACTTACACTGGAGACATTCACTTTGTATTTTGGAATACATGAGCCGTCTTCACTTGTGTCACTGTATCCCTGAAGTAGGGCCTGTTATTTCTCTGCCACTGGGATGCAGTGCCAGTTCTGCTACAGAGCAGATCAGCCTGTTTCAGTGGGAATTGGCAACCAGCTTCAACATTGATAGAGTCAAAGGTTAGAAGAAGGGAGGTATCAATAAACTGTGAGATTTTCTATGCAATATTTCTGCAATAATTTAATTGCAGAAATGCAACAAGATAGGCATGGATTCTCATCTCGGTTTATTTAGCTGGAATCTCCATCTAACACCCTACTTGATTACGAAGAGGGCTTTTGTTACCTTTCTTTAATCTGGTTTAGTTTGGTGGTCAAGTCCAAAGCAGCACAGACAAGATGGGGGTGACTGAGTAAAAAGGAGAAAACCATAAAGGAAGACAGACATGTGGTAGGATTATCACTTGGGTTTTTTTTACAAAATCATCTAGGTGTCTATCTAGATTAGATACATGTCCATGTGCAAGACAAATTTTTGTCTGATTATTTTTATCCTTGGTTTTCTGACCTTATTCAATAGTTGAAGACAGTTCAGTCACGTGTAGTTTGACACAAAATAAAATGCTAAGTACTAATCCAATAGAATGCAGTTTTCAAAGTGATAAGGAAGCACTCCTTAAATTTCCACCCTGGTGAATTTCCATCTGCTCTAGTTATACGATGTCCTCAATGGGAAAAGCTTTCAGACCCTCCAAGTCACCCCACAGCCTGAGCAATGTTACCTGTGTCACTTTGCTGAGAAGATGCCTTGCACTCACGCCCTGAGCCCTCCAGGCAATGAGCTGAATGACATCTTAGGTCAAGCTTAATGTTTTCCCAAGCCATTGTGTCTCAGGAGCTGGGCCCCAGAACTGCCATTACCATCACATGAAGCTGAGTCAGGGGAGGTTTAGGTTGGGTATCAGGAAAAGGTTTTCCACCTAGAGGGTGATTAAGTACTGGAACAGGCTCTCCAGGGAAGTGGTCACCAAACCTGTCTGAGTTCAAGAAGTGTTTGGACAATGCTCTCAGATGTTGGGGTGTCTTGTGTAGGGCCAGGAGTTGGACTCAATGATCCTACTGGGTGCCTTCCAACTCAGGATATTCTATGATTCTACGACTCTGTGATCGCGCTGAGGCCGTGCCTTCACAGCTGAATTATTACAGGTCCCTCAGGCCGGAGTCTGTAAGATTTCGTGGACAAGAAAACCCGCGGGAAGCCCAGGAAGCCTTGAAGGTAGCACAGTCTTCCCATCCCGCAAAGGCGTGAGAAAGAGCCAAAATTCCTGCAGTGAATGTGTCAGGTGGTCTCCGACGCCCCGCGCAGGTTTCGGGCGGAGGCGGGGGTCGGACCGGCCCCAGGGGTGTCCGTGCTGCTCCCACGGGACCCCCCCGCCGGTAACACGGTGGCGGGAGGTGGGGCCGGTGCCCGGTGCCCGCGGGGCGGGGCCGCCCGGGGCGGGGGCGCTGAGCGGTGCGGGGAGCGCGGGCGGTGAGTGGCGGCGGGGACCGGGACCGGGAGGACGGGCAGGCGGGCGGGCGGTCACCGGGAGGGGCACGGCCCCGGCCCCCGGCACGGGAAGGGCTCCTGCCGCCGCTCCCACCCTCCCGGCCTCTCGGTGCCGGGGGAACTCCTGGGTTGTGTCTGGGGTTGCACACGCGGAGCCCTGGGCGCTCGGCGGCTTTGGGATAACGCTGGCGGGTGTTCCGTGGCGGAGGAGAGCGGCGTGAGCTTTCTGTGAAGCATTCTTTGTTCCGATGCTGTATTCACCGGCTACCGGCTCCCTACGGCTGCGAACGCTCCGCGGGCATCCTCGTCCCGAACTACAGACTCGCAGGCTTCCAGAGTCGGATCTCTACATTTTATGCTCCAAAACAGGTTTTTAACCCTACGTTAGTTAGCTGGAATAGTTATGGTTGTTAATATGATCTGGAGTTTATTTTGTCTCTTGCAGTCTTAGTGGAATTGCTGGAATTGGCGGCTGTCTCCCAGGAGTGAAGTCTTAACACTGGTGTGGGCACTGGGAGAATCCGTGTGATCTCAGAGCTAGTATGAAGCAGTGACGTGAGACAAGTAGTAAAGGGTCAGATACATGAGCTGTAGTAGATGAAAAGACACGCACTGCGTAATTTCTGTCATGTTTATTTTGCTGAGACACTCCATAGCTTGATCTTGCAAACAGCTGTATGCAGGAGTAACACCTTAATGACTTTGATGAATTTCCTCTGATAACTATCCTTGTACAAGTCAGTGTGGCTCACGTAAGGGCAAGTGCTTTCATCCAGGTAACAATCTGCGGGCAGGGTATGAGCACAAAATATCCAAGAACCCCAGCAAACCACCTCCAGTCTTTTCCATAGTGTAGTCCAACTCCTCTCTTGAAAACTGAGGAGTTTTTCATTTAAAATGTCACTTTTTCCAGGTAATCTGAAGTATACTCTTAGGAACCTTTAAAACAGAAAAGCAGGTTTTGTGGCATTATCTTTTATTAACAGCTTCACCACTGTGAGTTTTCTGTTTCTTTCACACTATATAATAGATGATAATTAGGACTCCAATACTTTTGCAGGTACACTGTAGGATAGGAAATACAAATATATATTTGTCTTGCTGTTACAAAACAAATACAGTGAAAAATTAATCCAGTGATTTCATAAGCATGGAATTACTTTTTGCACTGTTTGGTTGTTTGCAGTTTGGACCTCTAGCTATATAATATACAGACCACATTGCTAGTGCTTCAGGCAAAGTGAAGAATACTGCACCTGGAAAGTTACACTGACTTAGTGAAATTGCTGATCTGTTTCTGATCAATGTTGGCAGATGACTTATCACAAGATGAACACAGCTGCAATTCTCCAGCTGAGCTCCTACACATCATAAGAAAATGCAGCCCTGTTGCACAGGTAGGGTGTGAGGTTTGCAAGGATTCCAGAACTGTCCGGTACTACAGAGAATTTTGATCCATATCTGCAAAACTAAAAGTTGACTCGGTTCTTACTCATTATAATATAAGAAAGTGCAAAGCACTTTTTCTTACCTTGGTCTTTATGATTGACTCAAGTTTAGGTTATATGTAGATGTATGCGTTTAGGTATGTATAAAAATGCTTTTTCTAGTATACAAAACCAAGTTACTTGGATGTTACATGAACCAAAAGTAAGCTCCTCCTTTTTTTTAGATCATTGTGAGTTGGAAGACTTTTCCACTTAAGCTGTTTATGTTTCTGTCAAAGATTTGATGGAAGTTTTCTGAAAATAAAATGTCACAGATTCCTGTGACCACAGTGATGGAGACATGCCCAGGGCAGATTTGATGACTCAAACTTCGTCCTTTGGAACCCACAGCACAAGGGTTTTTTTGCTATATTCAGACATTTGGGAACTAAATCCCCTTTTAGCTTCTTTTTAGTTTTTCTGGGATCCAGCGAGTGCAGACTTATCCAGGAAAAGTTAAATTTTACCACTTTAGAAGATTGACTGACATTTGCTTCTGTTTCAAAGTTAGTATTTGTGTCTACTTGTTTCTTAACTTACCAGTCAGAGAATTTGCTACAGACAAATGCACAGCTATGTTTTCTTTTACCAGAAGATGATGTATGGCAGTCAGAGAAGAAACAAGAAATTGTACTTGGTCCAAAGACCTGCTTAATACAGGCCCATTAATTTATTTAGAGGTCAGTGGTTACTTAGAATATTTCACAAGAAAGCACTCGCTGCCAGTGCAAATACTGGGATCATGCATAAGCCTTAAGAGAAGGGCCAAGATGTTACTCAGTTTTGAGCAGCTGTGAAAATGGGCACTCAGGAACAGTATTTTGTGTATGTGGGAGTCTGAAACATTTAATACAAACAAATACATCTTTAGTTGTTCCCGCTTAATCTCTGCTAAAATCCACTATGACTTTGACCAGAGCGCTTTACTGTATCTGATACTGTTGATGTGTGTTAGACATTCATTCATATGTATTTGTTTATTTATATGAAATCTCTCTCTATGTAAATGAAAAGGAAGTACACATGGTTTAGCAAACTGGGGAGCTGATTTTTTTTCCCCCTGAGGATTTTCAGTAATCCTTATGTTTGTACTGTGGACAGTGTGCGTGGTGTGGTTGGTCTCAATATCTTTAGTTATGTAACATAAACATCAAGCTGTGCTGTAAGTCAAACAGGGGACAAAGCAGTGTGACTGTAGTCTCTGTGGTACATCAGACTGCAGGCTGACACTATGATGGGAAGAGTTGAGTTCAATGGAAAGACTGTCATTGATTTTAATGAGCTCTGGATATGGCCCAAGCTCAAGGATTGGTCGCTTGGCTTCATTGGAATGCCACCAGCATCATGTTGAGTCATGTGTGCACAGATACATATACATCCTCTTAAAGTTCAAAATAGCTTTCAAAAGGAGTGCCAGTGCCACAAGCAAAGATACCATTTGTATTTCATCATTTTCTTCTAAATGAATTCAAACACACTGCATAAGATTTTGGTACTTAACACCGGGTTTAGTGGAAATGCAGTTCTGTCCCCTCATCACTCCCTCAGATGTGTTTCTATGCCAGTTCTTCTCTCTGTTTAGGGTCAATCTATTGTGTAGTTTAAGCATAAAGCTACCTAGATATCTCTCCATCTGGAGAGGTTTATCTCCATATCTTCAGTTGACAGCTTGTATGTGCAATGGAAGGAGTGCTACAGGTTAGAACTTGAAACCACCTCTTTGGCTAGCAGCACTGAGAGTTGCAGCTGATGGTATTAACAAGGATTGTTGTAGCTACTATTCTTCCCTCACTCCTGCTGACTACTGCAGTTCCCCCCAAACGCCATGAGATCTCATCAGGTCGTAGCTCACACAGCCAAGTGATCGTGCAAGATGGAACATTCTTTTGAGCAAACAAAGCCAGGCAAAACTGTCAAAATACAGGCCCAGCCACAAAGCTTGAAAGCAGGATCTTTAATGATTCAGAAACTGAAAATGAAGAGACCACCAAATATTTCCAATACACCTGCTTGTTTAAGGCATCACATAATTTTGCTGACTCAGGAATGCTGAATTTTGAGTGGCTGCACTATTCTAAGCTCTTAAAATTGTAAGAAGCAATGAGGATCTTATTTCACAGCTTCTGTTGAAATTTCTGCTTGAAAGCCTGTGGGGAAAAATGGAAGTTAGTGCACATACTTATTTTGCTTACAACTTTGATGTTGTCTTTAGGGCTGACCTCAGCAAAATGGCATGTCAAGGAGTCGCACAGCCCATCCTGCTTTCACTGCCATTCTTTGGCTTTTCATCTGCTGTTCCACCCTCTCTTCTTTCTGCTGAACATGCATTTCTTAAATTTAAATGACATTTGCCAGTAAAAGAGGCTGCCATTATTCATAAGAGTCTGTTAAATATTATTGCTACCATTTGCCAGAAAATGTTATAGTAGCTTGTAGTCAAGTGTGTCCTTTCCTTTCTCCCAGTTAATACTTTATGAGACTGTTTTGTATTCCACTAGGTTACAGAGGAAGGATACCTGCCAGCACAAAAAGGGGTAATGCTCATATATTTGGCTGGGTCTTTGCTATTTTGAGTGCCAAGACTCTTTTTTACGCTTTTTTTTTAAATAGGATTCCTAACTTAGCAGAGTTGGAGCTGCAGCCCTTGCGATGTGACGTGAGGACATTTGTCTCTTCCTGGATCCTGGCATCTGGCAAACCAGCATCTTTTCCCATTCCTGTGGCACATTACTGCAGGCAGATAAAGGGGGTCTAAGGCTCTTCCTCACAGTGTCAGGATAAATTTTATCCCATTGTTCAAGAAGCTGTTTGTGTATTTCTAAGCACTGGTAATGACAAGAAAGGGAAGGTTTAGAGAAGATGCATCCTCTGATCCTGTTTTTCAAAGCAGTGTCAGGATTTCTGAGCTCTTCTGAATTTACCCTTTTTTTATATGACACATTTCATTATCTCAGTAAGAGGAAGTGAAAGGACGAGTGAAAGAAAGCAGGAGAGGCAGGCAGTGTGGTTTACTTGACATTTGAGAAATGATCCAAGAGTTTCTCTACAAATTATAAACCCTTAATATAATTACCCAGAAACATGCTAGAAACAGGGAGTGTTTATTAATGATGCTTGCTTGATTTTCTTGCTTTTTCAATCTATATGTTGTATTCGAGTTTACCTTCAAGTGATATAACACCTCATAGGGAACTTGTGGATTTATATAATTGGCTTTAAATCTGAATTAAAAAGGGGGAGATGTCAACACAATTTTATAGAGAATGGGGCGTAGAAAACCTCCTATGCATTAGGAGACTAAACTCAGCTGGTGATACCATTTAGGAATTGCCTTCTGTACAATAGTAATGACAATTTTTTCCAAAATCCTTAGTTCTTTGTTTGTAGGTGTGTTAAGAAAGACCTTATTTACAGATGCATAAAGCTTTAATTTTTAAAGATTTTTGTCCTTTGAAAGAGACAACCTGCAGCACATCAAAGTAAATTTCAAAGCCACAATGCAATGTTTGCGTGCTCTTAAAGGTTCAAGAGCAGTACAGTGAACAGAAGAACGTGAGATTGTTTATACACCTCTTGTTAACTACCAGCATGTACTTCTTTGAGCATTTATTTTTTTATTGCTTATTTTCTTTTTTTGAATATCTTTCACACACTATCTCTATGTTGCTACTGTGCTGACAGAAGAGTGGATTTAATGAGTTGAACTCCTTAAGCTGTGGGCTCTGCAATAATTGAAATGATATCTTATTGTATAAGAAAATACATTAAAATGTTAAGGTTCTTACAATAAATCAGCTTAAAGCAAGAAAACTGAGTCAAGGAAAGACTATCATTTATCTCAGTTCTTGCTTTAGTTGATTTGTAAAGCTTCTAGGCTATGCAAAAGGCTTTGTATTGTCTTTTTAATGCATAGCAATGTAAAATCCAGTTAAATACAGGAGAGAGAAAGAAAACTGGGCAAACAAACCATTATTATTGTGATGAGTCTTAATAAACTATGGTACAACAATATCACCACAACTTTTGTGGATTGGTTAGAGGAAAAAAAAGGAACACAAACAATTTACATACTCTGATTTTGATGATCACATTTCTTCTGATCTACTCCTCAAACTATGGCTTTTGCATCTGCTTTTCATTCTGCAGTTACAAGAGGGGTAAAAACAGGCATAGGGTATGACTTATTTTATTCTACCATCTAGCATCAGCACAATCATGTGCTCTCATTCCTCCAGAGGAAACATATTTCAGATTTGAAACAGGTTTCCATTTTGGTGGAAGGGTGTATGGGACTCTTCAGACATAAGGTTTTTGCTGGTTTCGTAACTGATTCTAATCAAAATAAAAGCTTGCTCATATCATCATTAATATAATTTTTACTGATGACCAGAAGTAATTCTGCAGCATTCAGTGGTATTTTCCTTGGATGGTTATGACTAACATCCCATTATCTTTAGCAATTACATGTGAATTCATGGTGAGAAAACTTTTCACAAACTAAGAAAAATATCCAGACACCTTATTAGCATTTAGCATTTGTGCTTGGTTGCATTTGCCCTTATGAAATATTAAATTTCATCTGTGGTGAGAAAATATAACAATATTGGTTTTGTGTAACTGGGAAAGCAGTGCAAATCCATGTTGTAACTGAATCTGTCAATCTTTATTGGCTTTTAAATACTATCTGGTCTTATACACACTATGTAGAAACAGTCCTCAGTAGAAGGAGGGCTGGCTTAGTATTCCCACGACCAATGGGAGCTCTCTGAGTGCAGAATAAGCAGAGCTAATCTTTAGGCTTCACACTAACTTATCTCCAGGCAATATATTGAGTCCCTTGAGGACTCAATTAGCACCATGCCAGGCAGTATCAGTTATATTAACCTCTGTATTATATCCGAAGGAGCTGTTTCATGAGAGGATCTGAGTTTGTCTTCGTGGGGAGGTGCTGATAAAACCTGTAGAAGGGGTAGGTGACTTTCCAGGTATGTGGTGACAACTGCTCCTCTTTCTGTTTGGACCCACAGTGTTGCTGGCATTTCAGTATTTGAAAACTACCTGGAGGGAAGGATCCACTTAGCAGCAAGGATTCAAGGCTTGATGCCAATACCAGTGGATCTCAAGTATGTTCTCTTTAAAGGGTAGCAGTAGGAGTGGTAAGGCTGAGAGTGGCATTTATCCTAGGAAAGCTCTTGGTATCCCCTAAACTCCATGGTAAGGCAGAAAGATACTAAAACAATGGACTTCAGTTTGTCATGGCTCTTAACTGCAGCTTTTTTGGATACCACTGATCCTGGGGTGACAGACCCATCGGCTCAGTGAACAGCTTAAAGTGTGTGCCAAGCTCTGTGGTTGGGAAGGACCAAGCAGAGATCCAGTTTAAGCTTGTGATTATGTGACTTAGTGACACAGAACTGTGGTTTATTCAACAGTTTTAGGTAAAATTCTTCTGCAATTAGCTTATTTCCTGCCTCTGGATATTTATTAGATATTTTCCCTTCCCAGTATAGTGGGAACAGCTCCAGCATATTTAAGAGACAATTGAGAGCACACTGGGATACTTAAAGATTGCCAGAACTTGAATCTGAGTAACGTGTTAGGCTGCTGTGTAAGGACTCTGCTGTGCTATGGGTCTGTTCTGGAGAAACTGGCTCAGTATGAGGTATTTTTTATTATGTGATGATTTTAAAACTCTGAACATGAGAGGCCAAATTATGCAGTGCACTCACTGATTTCTGATTTAACTCAGCATTTTGATGCCAGTGCTCCTGTAAGAGTTCCCACGGCTGAAGGCTGGCTAGTGAACTTACAGTTATCTTGGGTATTTATAGGGTGACTATTCTTGTAGGGTCTTTCCGGCTGTCCTTATTGAGCAAGGGAGGATGGGGAAAGACTCTAAAACACAGTTCCAGGCACCAGGAATTTTTGAGTTCAGTTGCAGTTTATGGATTCTGGAATAGTCACTGAATTACTTGTCCTCAGTTCTCCCCACCGTATCTGCAGTATGGAGTAATACATTCTGTGCAGAGGGACACAGGTCTGGTATCTCACAGATATCAAGTGGTAGGAATAAATTTATTATTTCTTAATATTTTCAGTTATTTTGCAGCTTGTGGAATGAACCAGGTACAGTATTCATGCTTTTACACAGAGAAAAGATAACAAAGAAAACACAATGTTACCATTGCCTACTAATTTAAGTCAAGAGTATGCTGTTTTAACTTTTATTTTTCTGTTTGCTTCCCCTTGGAGCAATAAAGCCTGCAGGCAGGACATTCTGGGACTTCACTGCCCTTCTCTGAAGGTTAATGGTCACCTTATCTTTAGCCTTGTGTTTGCAGGCTCTGGAGCCAGACAGCCTTTTCCCCAGAGCTGTGCTTCCGTGATTTCCCGTATTATTGCCTCAGCCGACAGCCACTGAGATGGTATCAGAGATGACCTTCACTTTTGAATTTTTATTTCAGTTGCAGTTGAAATTCAGGATGTTGATGGCTTTAGGAGTATTATTCCAGATGTGGGAGTCTCTGATTCTCCTCTTGCTTATACCTGCACAAACGAATCAGAAGTAGTTCTGTTGAAGAGGTGGGTCTACATTAGCACAAAACTAATATACATGGGAAGTCATTAAACTTGATTGCTGTTCACAGCACAGGCATTAGTGGCAATGTCGGTCTGATCTGTCTCCAAGGGAGTTTGGCGAGAGCGTTGGAAGGACATTAACTGGATCTATCCCTAGAGGGGAGTTTGGAAGAATGGGGTGTAGAAAACTCAATTCATTATTCACATCATCTCAGGATATTTGTTTAGACTCAGTAACTGTTACCTCTGATGTTCGACATCTAGACTAGGCACTGGTCCATGTGCCTGTAGCCACATACTGTGTTCTCACATTTCTTTCCAGATGGTCTTGTATATTGGTGCCTGCCTGGACACCGAGAAGGAAAAGTTGTGTTGTTGGAACTTAATATTTTTTAACATGGTGTTTTCTTAAGTCAGAATCTGCAGAAATAGAGCTCCTTTGTTCAACTTCTGCACTACCCCCCCTTAGACAAAAGAACCACAGTTTCCTAGTATATAAAATATTGACCGTGCTAGTATTTTCACAGGAAATACCAGCTCTTCCACTGTGTCAAAAATAATCTGCTTTTCATTCAGATTCTTTAAAATCTTAGACTTTAGATTTATGATCTTGGATGAAAAAAGCAGAGACGTGAGAGGCAGCACATCCTGGCTATACTGTTTGTGTATACAGGGATGCTGTCACTTCTCTATTAGTAAATTATATATTTATATGCAAATAAATCCTTGTACATTTGTAAAATGTCAAACAAACAATTCTATCTCTGGATATGTATTACTTGTTTGTCAATTGGTATTTTCTCTCACTGAAGTCTGAGGTTACATCTGTGATCCTGTTGCAAATCTAGAGGAAATTACCTTTTGAATGACACATGGTCTGACCTTCATCTCCAGATAATCCAGGAAGAGTTCACATTTGGCTGTGGGGACACAAAGGATAGATTTAGAACACCAGTATTTTTGGCTGTATTTTAGAATTCAGTAATGCACTGGATATCTCATACTGAAGTTTATCTTCACTCCTTCCTCAGAGGTGAAGACAGTGTGTTTGTGGTAAACTGCAAGAAGCAATTCAGACTCAGAGTTACCAAACACTGGAATCAAAGACATTATATGTATTGCAGCTTTCTTTGAAATATTCTTGTTATTGAAGGAGGTTGCAGGAAGTCCTCTAACAGGGAATAACAACAACAAAAATCCCCCAAATCCCACACATTGTACACAAAGTGTGAAAATAGACATAATTAGAGCAACATACAGTAATTAGACTCCAGATAAAGTATCACAGCAAATTCTTCTGGCTTATATGCATGAATAAAAAGCCATTAATAGTACATAGTTGGAGGTGTCTGACTATACTCTCTACTTTCACTTTCAGAGATAGGCTTTGACCCTCATTTTCCTTCTAATATTAATCACAGATGGATGTATAAACTCTGCAAGGCAGAAATCCTCTTATCTCCACTTCTTTGTTGTCTGCAGTGTACTGTGTTTGATCCTAACCCTGTTTGTTTAAAGCTCTGATACTGCAGCTTTTAACAGCAGTGCATGTTTAGTTGTTTCTTTAGAATTGAAGGGCTTTCACAGAAAATTTCTAAGCCAGGCTACTTTGCCAGCCTGGGAATCTCACTTGTAAGAAAACTGAATCCGTTTCTCTTTCAGGAAAGTATTTTCTGAGAGAATCACATTTATGCTAGCACACAGTTGCAAAGTGTTGTTAGGGGTACAGATGCAACATGCATGTTAGAAATGCATGGAATCTTCATGGCATAAAACCCAAGTGCCCATAGATCAGTATATGACAGCTCACCCTGTCACAATGGTGACAGGGGAGCTGCAAACCTCCTTCAGTGAATTCTCACCTGATAGACACTGTTTTCAAAACAGCAAAACTTACCAGAGGAATGCAGTCAAAATGTTACAGTGACTAGGAAAGAAGAAAGTAGACTAGATTTTGGTAGAGCTTGAAGGCTAAAAATGGGAGACTAAAGTCTGCCTTGTTGAATTCAGTTCAGAGACACAGAAATAAACAGGAAATCTAAAATGCTGTGGTCTATTAGTTAGCTGTGGGATTTTTACTCCTACCTCTAAATTTGTTTAGTGAAAAATTCACATGAAACTTTTGTCCCTTTCTGGAAAAAATTTCAGAAAACATAAACCAAATGTCCATGTTTAAACACAGTTTGTGAATCATGGGATTTCCTAACTGTGTGACATCTGGTCCATCCCTGCTGCTGTGCACTGTGTCTGTGTCCTGATGGACAGAGCAAGCCAGCTTTGGATGGGCAATTTGTGAAGTTGGAAGTGTTTGCAATTTGGGAGCTGGGGAGGCAGGGATGTGGTCAGACCTTAGAGACCCAGTTGCAATAGGCTACAAGAAGAGCAGTAACTCTGTCAGACATGGAACATGTTTAGAATTGCTGGTTGTGTGTATAGTTCCTGACACCTCTGCTGTCAGGCTGCTGGTGTGTACCCTATGTATTTGTAGTATGTATATATTTGAGTTTCCTCCATTGGATTAGTAGCTGCTGTTGGTTACTTATGTTGAAGAGGCCTTTTTTTGCTGTGGCACAGGTCACAGTGCCTGAGAAATGAACAGCTTGCTGATCTTAGGAGCTGTATTTTGGTGCAAGCATTTTTTAGTGATTGGGTTCCTGGGCCTTGCTCAGACTTGCCTCCCTCCTTTGGAGAAGTTGAGAAACTCGTTGGGAAGTTTACCAGGCACTTGGATCTCTGCTGCTGCCCATTCATTGCTGCTGGTACCACTGCAGGAAGGCAGCTCCCCACCAGGACTGCTTGTTCTCCCAGAAGGGGAAGCAAGGTGGATTTGGATGTGCAGTGATGACAGGGGGTGGTGCAATGTTGGGCTGTTGAGGGAAAGCAGTAACAGTGAGTTTGACAGTGAGTTAAAATGGGGAAGGCCATAATTTTCAAGTGAAAGTAGGCCTGGACTGGGCTATTTTAATCAAGCCAAGCCACAAACTTTAGAGGAAATCCAGATCTGATTCAACTTCCAGGTGTTTAAACTTGCAGTCTTCCCTATCTTTAAAGAACCATCTTTACTTTGCCAAAGTCTGTATTTGTGGTTATTTGGTGTTCACTAACTTTCCAAGTTAAAAACAGCTTTAATTAATTAACTGGCAGTAGAGCAACCTGTTCACTTCAGCACTTAAATGAAGAGCTAATGTAAGTGTAGCAATGTTTGGCTCTCAAACCCAGGGTGCAACATATAACTTCTTATTTGCACTGATTTACCTGTGGATGAGGAGCTTATCAACATCTAAGATTTCAGACCTGTACCCAAAAAGCTCATTGTGCTCCATTTGGAGCTGTGCTAGTGATAAAGAAGCAGAGCAGTGAATAATAAATCTAACATGAAGTGGCTTGGAGAGTGATATGAAGATAGAGAGTCAAAAAGGATTAAATCCTGAGGTAGGGTAATTATTTTTAATGACTGTTTACTAGTCTTTGCTTCTTGGAAAGTAAGGGGGTTTTGAGATGGTGCAATGTGTCTTGCTAAACTGCCAGTCACTGGGAACGGGACTATGTTTGACCTAGATGGAACCCAACAGGTGAAGATTTGCACGTTCAGGTAAGTCACTTCAAGACAAAAATGCATGAAACAAAACAAGAATAATGAAGGCAAACCATCTGAGGAGGTTTGGAGACAGGGAATCCGCTTCACATTAGCAAAAACTCCAATCTTTTGAAGCTTGTGGTCTGTATTCTACACCAGGTGAAGTGATGAAATTCTTCCAAAGCCATCAAGATTACACCCTTCCACTGGCTTTAGGGACTGTGCCTTCCTGCTGGAAGGCCATTTGATCTTTCCAGCTTTTAAATACAAATGTGAATTTTTCATGAGGTCTCCTTCATTTCTTACTGTACTACAAATGTTTCTGTTGGCAGCATTTTCTGAACTAAATGCCAGGCAAATTTCAGATGCAATCCTACATCCAAGGTTTTGAACATTAAGCCAGTCAGAAGGTTTCTCCAGTAATCTCCAGGAATTCCTTCCTGCTGGTTGTTACCCAATAACTGAAACCTTGATTTTGCATTTTTTTTTTCCTGTGGGCTTTCTCTGATGGGTGGAGATTAATGCTCTCTAGTGAACCTTTTTCTGCTGGGATTAGCAGTTCAGTATGAAGTCATCGTGACAAATGCAGTAATTCAGGACAATGGTGAAACTTCCTTGGGTAAAACGCCAACTAGTGTTACTGTATTTTTGCTTCTTTGTCTTTTCCCAAGAGAAAGAAAGTGTATCTGCTCGAGGTCAGGTTTGATTTGCAGTTCTTGTGTGGATGGCATTGAAGCTGGCTGCTTGGAGAGGCTTTTGCTTGCCTGCTAAGTGGGAAACTAGACTAGAATATGATTTGTTTCCTCTTTGTGATGGCTCTTGCACTTGCTGTCATCTATTATTTGTGTCATGGCTTTCCTTTGTGAAGAGGCCTTAATAGAAAATAGAGAAATGGAGTTGTCTGTTCATAGATTTCAAAGTTCTGCACTGGTGGAAAACTGCTGTAGCTGAGTTACTTATGTGACTCCTCACCCGAGTCCATTTCTCAAATGTCATGTTTCTGTTATTGGAAAGGTATTAAAACAAAATACTTTGTTTCCTAGTATTCCAGAATTACTGCTCCACATTAGATCTGGTCTTTTTTCTCAATGCCTTTAAGAGGAACTCATATAGAAATAATAATACTGCCTCTTACTGGCTTGCCAGAGCCAAGTAAGTACTATGTACTAGCTGAGAAACACAAATAAATGTGGGTTTCTTCTGATCTTCTAGGAATCACTGTAACTCTTTCCTTTGCTATTATGAGAGTTATGAACTTCCTACTTTCAAATATACGTGCATTTTTTAAATCAGGAGCTGATATTCTTAGCAAGACATGCGACTCCAGGAACAGGCTGACGTGTTACTGGCTGCTGCCGCTCCCTTGTTGTGTGCAAGCGGCACAAACAATGTCTTGCCTCATATCTCTGCTTTTACCTCAACAGCCACGATGCAAATTCATTTCCACATGAATTTAATGCAATATAATGTCAGAAATGTGTACAGCTATGTTGTCCCCAGGACTTGGGTCACCCCTGTGAACGAAGCTGCTTGAGGTTTGTGTTCCCCAGCATTTTCCTCCTTCCACAACCAGTGAGGGTGTCCTTAGTTGTGATAGTGAGTAACAACTGTTAGTGTATTGTCAGAGGTCATCACCAGGCAGTAATTTTGTCATATGGGTCTGCTGACTAATTTAAACTCTAGAGCTTTTAACCTGACCTTGCAATATTGCAGGGATGTAGTTGGGGTTTCCTTCCCTCTGTTAATGTGTTGTTAGAATAGATTATGATTTACAGTGAATTGGGATAATGCCTGTTTAGGAAGGTGCTGTGCACCCCTTATGTACTGGAGAATAATTACAGTTTTTACTGGTTATTTCTAAGATGTTGCAAGTATTTTCTGTAGCTTTTCTCTGTCAAAAAAATAACAATAACAATTAATCTCCTCAGGGCTTCTTCACATCCTAATTACAACCAAGCCTCTCATTAGTCCCACAGCGAGACAGAATCAAATGCCATATGGTATTTTACACTTAGGATGCTGCGCGTACCAAGAGCTGGAAGGAGACAGGAAAAGGGGGAGTTAACAATTCATAACCATTTATGGAGCAGGCACAGCCCTCCTTGGACCCAGTTCAGCAGAGTCTGAGGGCCTCAGATCAGGAACTTTATCTGGCCAGTAATTGCATCGGCATGCTGGCTGCCTTGTGCGCGCGTGTGGGCAAGTGGTGAGCACGACACAAGGCTGCAGAACCTTTTGCTGGCATCCACACACAGGGATGAATTAAATGCACACACGCCTCCCGGGAAACACCATGGCTGGATTCTACGGGTGCCTGAAAAGTAAAAAGTAAGTGCCATGCTGAGCCCTCCCCTCCACCTTTCCAAAGTGAGCTGAGTCTACTGAGTAGTTTGAAAACCTGTCTTTGTTGTATTGCAGCTGCAGCACTGGGCAAAGTGCTTATGCCTTGGGACTGAAGCACCATTCTGAGTGCAGAAGTGCAAAAAAATCAGTCTTGGGTAAAATATTAGTGTGGTGAAAATTGGTCATGTTTTTTTCCTTCAGAGGTGTAAGCATGAAATATTGAAAAAGGAATTAAGAACCTTTTCCTATTTAATTATAGCAAGAGGAAAAATGTCCTCTTCCTTAGTGATTAGCTATATTGTTTATATATTAACACATAAAAATGAGAAATACAGAAATGTACATTGGCTTTTATAAAAGCGTTCAGCTAGAAGTCTGGCAGTAAATGCTCTTTAAGAACTTGATGTGCTCAGTTTTTCTATAAGCAATCTGAGGTTTGTTTCTGTAATTGCTCCCTGTTGAGAGATTCAATTGTATTTAAAAGAAATATTTTTTTATTGCTTCACTGACATGTTCTGTTGGAGTAGACTATAAAGGGAGAAGAGAATGAGACAATGCATGTTAGTGTTTGTGCTTTAAACCACCACGAAGATGCATTCTGTTTTTGCTTTGACATTCTCCCTGCTAAGGAATGGAACAAAATTTCCTGCTGCCAAACCCGAGCAGTGGTTTGATCATGTTTTGCGCCAGCAAACTGCAGAGGGCTCTATTCTTGCACCCAGTGTGGGATTACAGACAGGGAACATGCACAGTGGAAGGCAAGTGAAGCTGTGTCTTGAGGCTTAGGATGTGAATGCTGATAGTTGAATGTGTAAGTCCTAGTTAGCAGAGGGGAAAACATAGTTCAAAAGTGGTGAAGGATTCTTTTTCCTTTTCCCTCTCCTAAAGGTTGTATCCCTCACACTAACAGTTTTTCTCATGTTACTCTGGTGGAAATGTGCATTTTCAAAGGCACACAACTCTATTAGATTTCAGTTAGCATTTCCACCCACATTGACTCTTTTCTTCCTCTGAAATTTGTAACAGGGAATTAATATTTGGAATGTAAGTTTGCTTTAAATAAAGGAAGAGTAAGCCATCATAACTAGCAAAAGGTCTAAGAGTGAGTCATGATGAAGATAAGTGGATTGGCACTTAAATTGACCAAAAAAAAAATCTGTTTACATTGTTTGATTTATGCTAAGAGGCTTTTTTTCCCCCTAAATTCTCCAGCATCTAATGCATTTAAAAAAAATCAAAAGTCTGAGAGGCTATAAAGGCTGGGCAGACAAAGCTTTTTACATGTGGTATACCATCTCTTCTTTCCTGGCAGATCTCCACCTGATTTATGAGAAACAGGGCTTTTTTTCTTCAACAGATTCTTCTTTCTTGATACTCTTCAGTTAGGTCTCTACACTTGATAATATACAGATTATATTCCTCAAACTGTTATTTCAGCCCTGTGATGTGTTCCCAAGTGAATTACTGCAACTATTAATACTTTGCAGTCTTTGCAAATTTTATATGCTGCTTTGGCTGTGGTTATTAGCGGTTAAAATAAGTGCAAGACACCCGTTGCAGTAATAGTGATGTTTTTAACGCGAGATTAATTTTGGATGCAATTTGTTTGGAGTTTGATGTGAAGTGTTTGTCTTTCTGGACAAATGCGTCATTGGAATGGCTTCCCCAAGTTCTCACATGGTCATTTGACCTGTAGGAGTTAGTTTGCTTTCTGAATGAAAGCTCTTTTGGAATGAAGTGGCTTTTATGTGTTAAGCAGTTGGCTTGGGCACCAACAGGAGTTTGGCCAAAGTGGCACAGAGCTCAGTGCAGGCCATGGAACCTGCCATGGACACTGGGAGAGGGTTCCCTCCAGGGCCTTGAGTTGCTGGGTCCAGCTAAAGCACCTGGGCTGTTTTAAAAGCAGCTTTGGGTAGTGCTCTCCTGTGCTGCTGTCACATTTACCTTCCCCACGTTTTGCAAGAGAAAGCAAAGGCTCTGCCCTGGTGCAATAATGTGTGGCTGAATCTGATCTTTGTGCACAGTCTTGTACCTCTGTTTTTTTAATGTTCTTTTATGACATAAAGGAAAAGGCCAAAGCCTAATCCAGATAATTCTGCATCACAGCTCCAATCTTGGCTGCTATGTCACTGAAGTAAAACTTGTAGATTGCTTTCATATTTCCCTTTAGCCAGCTGAATAACCTCAAATTGTTCTTCTGGTAAGTTTATAGCTCATCACCCTTGTTGCAAAGTTTTGTTTTTTCTCGGTCCAAGTGTGGTGTCAGAAAAAAAAATTAGATCTGGACAGATAGGATGAAGTTTTCTAAAACCTGTGGAGGAATCTTTTCATATGTTCCTCAGTTTTTGGTACTAGCCAAGTATGTTGTTATAAGCTGAAAATGTGGTTGCTTGAATAGTAAGGTTTACTGATGGTCAACACAAACTGCCAATTTCCAAAGACAAAAATAGTGTGTTAGAAGCTATATAAAATAGCTGGCTGAAGGTTTTATGTGCCAGCTCAGAACGGGTTTGTATAGCAGACTATAAGAAAATGTATGTAACTGCTCTGCATTTAGTGTGGTCACTCAGGATTTCATGGTGCCTTCCACAAACAATCCTAGAATTATGGACATTTCAATTTGAATGTCTTCTGCTATGCCGAGCTCTGCACTCCCAGTAGGGAATTGTGTTCTTTTTCTACAGTCCAAAATTGTCAAAAAATGCTGATGTGCACTTTTGTCCTGCAAAGAAGTTTAGCATTTGGGTAAAGCAACTCTATCAAGGAATACATCAGTAGAATTGTCAATAGATTTTTAAATTGCTTGAGATGAAAGTAATTGCAAATGTAGAACGATGTTATGACAATGAAATTGAGTAAAATATGTTTTCTAGGTTAGGTGCTGCTGCTGTAGTTTATGTTGCCTGTTCAGATAAGTGTCAGGAAGAGATTTTGATATTTGCTGGGTTTATTTCATAGTTGGTACAGTGCTGTCCACCTGACAGATAACCAAGCTGTCTGTTCACTACCTCCTGCACCTTCACCCCAAGCCTTCTTGTTGGAGAAGCTCAGAGGGGACAATGGAAGGAATGCCAGAAATCCCTTTGTCCTTGGGGCTAATGACACTTTTATTACAGCTTTTATATGTGTGGAGTCCTTTGAGCCTTTTGCTCCCCATCCACAGCAAGCAGCTGCTGTTTTAGCTTGGACAGTAGCAAGTGAATTGGAAGTGGTTTAAAGCTCCACCAACTGCTACTGAAGTAGCAACTTGACAGTTTAAAACTGTTGGCTCTTCTCTGTCAGCAGCTCATTCGCCTCCTGTGGCCTCTCTCCCTTTTTGGAGCCATGTAATCACCACGGGGTCTCAGTAGCTGCATGTACTGACTGCCTGCAGTACATGATGCTGTGCTCTTTGGCGTGGTTTTAGATATGCAGCATCCCTCCAAGGCTCAAAGGCTGTTTAAAGCAAGACATTGAGTTCCCTGGCCATCCCTGCCTGTGTATCCCCCTGCATATCTGGGCTTGTCTCGACTCAGCAGTGGTCCATGGGCTCAGTGCCACTGGCAGCTGTCAGAAGGCTGTGCAGCTTTGGAATTGGTGCTTCCTGGGAGTTGTGGCAGAGCTAGTGGTCCTGTGGTGAGCTGGGGATCAGTCTGTGTAGCTGATGAATTGTGGTGAAATGCTTTCCATGAATACTTTGGTATTCTTGAATATGTCTGTTTACATGTCTCTATTGTACATCACTTTGACACAATGTTTCCCAACAAGGGCAAGAATGACTCATTAACAGCTTTTCAGTGTTGGTTTTTTTGAGGTGAAAATATCTGAGCATGATAGGTGGTTTCTGCCCAGCAAAGCAAGTTCACCTGTGCAGAGACAATCCTTGGATCCACACAGGAGTGACAATATTAGGTTTCAAGAAACAGCTTTTGCAGAAAGTGGAGAGCTCTCCCAGCTGGGGCCAAGGCAGAGAGGATGAGTTGAGGTGAAAGGAGTCCTCGGATTGTGAGTCTCTCAAGGGAATCTTTCAATACACAACCTATGAGCATGTTCTGTACTTGGCAATTATACAGAGTGGACATTTGTGAGCATGTTGTTTTTGGCCCACAAGGATCATTCAGTGCTATGACTGGTATTAAATGTGTGGAGGCTCAAGTCCTGTTTTCTTACTCAAGAATGGTAGAGAGGGTAAACAAAAGCAGTCAGGAGGTGTCAGAGCCATGGCACTGCAGGCAGTTGGGCACAGTTAGCACAATGGTGCTATATTAGTAACAAAAAAAATCAACTATTTCTCTTTGTTGATTCATTCCATTTGACTCATCTCTGTGCAAGAAGTTCACTTCTGGCTTAATACACCAGTGAGTCACTCCACATCTCCCAGTCCTCCTCATTCTGTTCGTGCTTCTCTCTGGATGGTGTTTGTTTTAGCAGCCACAGTGATGCAGTGTGTTTGCTGGCTGTAGGCAGAGGAATTCCAAGCAGGCTCGCCAGTTTGTTTGGTTTCAGCCCTTTCCCTATCACCAAGGTTCTGAATATTTGACAGACATGCTGTCAAATGGACCTCTGATGCTGCTTGTCCTACATCACTTGCACTGGAGCAGAAGCTTCTTGGTTTGGGGCAGTCTGCTGAATGTGATCCTCACTCTTCTGCATCATTTGACTGCCAGGTTTTTTGTCTACATTATTTTGCCAGACTGAGCCATGAAAACTTAGTGTCATAATTTGCCTTGTGTAGGCACTGGCCTTTGCCTCTTACACAGAAACTTCTGCTACTCAAAGTGTCTAGCTTTGTACCCTTACAGCCGACTGGAGGGATTAATTTGTCATTTCCTCCTTGTGCAGAGGTATAGAAAGTTTAATAGCTGTGATGTAAAGGCCTAGAATTGGCTTTAGAAGCTGAAATTTGATGATATGTGGGACAAAAATGTAGTAGGTCCAAACTGTACTTCTGGTAGATAACCTACCTGAGCTGGTGTAGGTCAACTAGAGCTGATTACCAGACAGACTTGGGAAAATCTCAGATAAGCCTGTCCATGGGGAAACAGGAAAAAAACAGCAAGGTAATTCCAAGGTTGATTTCCACTTCCCTCTCCAGATCAGCATGCTCTTAGAGGGAATTGTAGCACTCGTGGTCAGAGCAGGGAAACTTGGCTGTGCAGACAAAGCCACCCAATCTTGCTTTTTAACCACCTAGCCAGAGCTAAGGCAGCTTTCCATCTTCAAAGTCTTGTGGTGGTTGTTTCTTTTGGCCTCTGAGATTCAAGGATCTGGTGCTAATTAGTGAAGTAAATGTTTGACTTTCATTCATGATGAATTCCTTTATGCTTATTCATTCTCAGAAAAATGTAACTGTGTGCTTCTGCTGGGTCTTCCAGGTATCACTCATCTAACAACGCAGTTCTGACCCACACAGTAGTTCTGATGCAAATAGGATGTGTTTGAATGCTCCAGCTCAGATTTAGGATGGAGACATCATGGTAATCATCAACCTACCTGTGTATGTGGGAAGATACAGACTTGACAGGGATGCAGAAGAATTATTTGTTCATTCACTCCAGCAGTTAAACTGCTTTCCAGCATCTCAGTTTAGTGAAAAGAATGTTTCAGAAGTTGAAATGTCATTGCTTTCCCTCAAAAACTTCAAATTGTCTTGTTGCTTCCTTCCTTTCAGCCTTGGCCTATGAAGACCTTACAGAATGTCTGTCCCAATCTGATTCCCTCCCCGCTTCCCCCTCACTGCCTGCTTTTCAGTACCCCATCCTACAGTCTTTGTTGTCTTTGGTGTCACCCTTCTGGGTCTTCCTACTGTCATGTACCGTCTCTGCTCCCTGATGCTGCTGTACCACAACCTTCAAAACACAATTGAATACAGCTTGATACTCCATTGGTGCAAAACAGCATTAGCTCAGATAATCTTATTTTAGATGATCCTGTTTTAGAGAGGTATTTGTGTCTGGAATCCCAGAGAAGTAGGATCCCTTTTTAGCAGTTGCTCATACTAAAGTGAAAGGTCAGTAGTTGCCCTTGGGACAGAAATGGCTCAGGAACTGCACTGAGCACGTGGATGATATTCCTTGGCTCCAACAGTTCTCCATGAGCTTCAAGACCAATTGTACTTCAGGAGCTGCCTAATTTGAGGCTCTAGAGAGAGCAGCCAGGAAAGCAGAGCAGGGACAGCAGGAGGTTTCCTTTAGAATAAAAGAAGGGAGACCATCAAACTTCACACACAGCTGCAGGAAAGCTCCTCTGCAAGCACAGAGGCTGCCTCAGGCCTTCCTTGATCAGGAGCCAAAATAGGGGCTGAATTACAGAGATACCCACGGGCAGTGGGAACTCAGGGGATTTAGCCAGCCGGACACAGTATGTTTCAACCTAGGAAGGAGCTGGCCTTGTTTTTATTTTTGTGTGTGTACAGGCAGTAGATACTGCCCCAAATAGGTTTTGAGACTTCACATGAAGAGAGATTTCCTGAGCTTCCTGCCAAAGGCAGCTTTTGAGACCACAAAGCCTGTGTTTTATTTGCTTTCTTATAGCCAAAAGATGGCTGACTGGTTTTATGATGTTTTGATCTTCAGAGTGAAAATTTGTAACACAATTCATCCTGGAAATTTCTGTTAGCCTCTCCTTTTTTTTTTCAGTGCACTTTGCATTCTTGGCCATTAAATGTCTTTATTTTCTCTTTCAAGAGACGTGTCCTGGGAAGTTTGATCTATCTGAAAACTTTGTTTTATTTTTTCCCATCCTTAATCTGCTCTTTACCCCCAAATTGAGGGATAAGTGACTGTTTTGGAAAAACCTTAACAAAAGAAAGCTTTAGACATAGCCTAAAGTTCCATGTTTCAGTTCTGGCGTTCAGTTCTCTATTGTTTCAGCCTCATTTCCCCTGCAATAGTCAGACAGCTTAATTTGGTAAAAGTGCCTCCAGACTCTTTCTTTTAGGCTCAGGATGTAATGATTCTTCACATTTTGTGAGAATAACATCTTAGAAATCACTGTGACTCAAATACAGGGGCATGGCAGATATGCAGGCTATTATTGTGAAATTTTAGGGTTTTTTTTGTTATTTATCTTCTGTGTAGTGGTAGCACTTGTTAGCAGTGTCAGTGGGTATGGTTCCAGCATGCTGGTTTCCTGTAGCAGAGGCAGTACTTAGCTCTTCCATAGGGCTCATTAGGCTTTTCAGGCATTCAGTGTGACCATTTTGATTCCACAGGTAAAGAAACTCTAGGGTTCTGTCAGAAATCCAGTAATTTGCCCTGATATCCAGTGGTAGAGCCAGGAAAATCAGTCAATCTACCCAAGTCCAGCCCTGTAGTCTTCATCTGCTAGAATATGTTTGAAGACAAGCTCTGTCTCATAGATTTTACTGTCTAAATTAATAATTGTCACCTTCATGGTTTGCAGATATTGGCAATTTCCATGAAGTTTTCTCAGGCACACAGTCTTTCAGGCCCTTGTAGAGTGTGTTGAAGCCAGCTGATGGCAAAGTCCTTTCCTTAGCTGCCTTTTGCTGATCCCTGAAAAGCAGCCCATGGACTCCTAGGGCTCTGCACACCACAGGTCAGATCCCAGTCATCTAACTTTGTGCTTGAAGGCCACAGATGAAACAAAATTAATTTAGGACTTTGGACAGGAGGTAAAAAGCACCACACAAGCTAGAAAACAGTGGCCAAATATGCCCACCATCAGATCTGGGATGGAAGATGACACTTATTTGTTGAATTTACCACTTGAAGAGGCAGAAGACAGCAACTTGACTTCTATTCCCATACTTGACTCTCTGACATCTTGACTCTGCTAGCATGAGGCATTCAGAGATAGTGGCTTGACATTTCCTGTTGCTTTGCTCTTGAAACCATTTCCAAAGGCAGTAGCACATACTGGGCTCCCTAGCTGGCAAAGGCAGCCTTTGGTTACACGCTTGTTGATTTTTAAATGCATGTTCCCTCTCCTTCCAAACTACTTCAAATGTATCCATGTCAAGTAGATCTGAGAGTATCCCCTACTGTTGGCTCCTTAGCGCAGTTGCTGGAACACTCTCCTGCTTCTTTTACTACTTTT
Source organism: Neopelma chrysocephalum (assembly GCF_003984885.1). NCBI lineage: Eukaryota > Metazoa > Chordata > Aves > Passeriformes > Pipridae > Neopelma > Neopelma chrysocephalum. The sequence continues at coordinate 1,646,639 of NW_020897734.1, forward strand.
TAGGAAGAGTGGAAGAAGATCCTCATTCCAGCTGCTTCCTGAAATTTCCCCAGTGTGGCAGTGTGAAGAAAAAGAATTACTACATGGGAAAAACACTGACCTACTCCTATGCTAATGCCAAATGGTGGAATTCAGCTGTGTTATTTAATGTACATTCCTTTAAAATGGAGGCAGTCGGGACCCAAAATCTCGGCTGAGCTCTTGCATGGTTTAGATCATGACTGTGTTAGTGCCAGTCTCAATTTGAGCAAAGTTCTGTCACACTTCTCCTTATTGGTGCTGACCAGAAAATGCACTGGAAAAACTGTGCCATAAATTATTAGCAAGGATGGGTTATTCAGAAACATTTTCCTTGGCTATTGGGAAACAGGTAGATATTTGCTCTGCTCCCTGAGCAGATACAAACTTGCAGCTGAGATCTTCTCACTGACAGCAGCTACACAAGATCATGCTAATAAGCACTGTGGAGTAATTAGGTGTTTGAGGGCAGCCTGAAGTGCCACGTCCAAACCAGGTTAATCTGTCTGGTGTGGGTGCCAAGTGTTGCAAGGCTCTGGTAGGTGGGACTGCAGTTTGGCATCTCGAGCTGAGTACAAATCAACAGCTGCCTTGCTACTGGTGCCTGTCTCAGGTGTAAGGTAGCACAGATCTGTGTGTGTCCTACACGTGTGTCCTCATGTGCAGGGAGATGGTTCTGCAGTGCTAAACCAACAAATGCCATCAGTGCTGGGAGGGAGGGAGCCTGTGGAGATGAGGCAGCACGCAGGGAACACAGGCACTGACTCTCTCAGTTCCTGGACTCGCAACAGTGCTTATGAATTTGTCTTATTTACCCTTCCCCCTTCTTATCCTCTTGGCTTCTCACACAATTACAGACTGAGCCTGTGTGACTGTATGAAAGGCATTTCCTCCTCTTACTCATTTTTTTTAAAGCCGGCTTCAGCCCACCAGCTGCTTTCCATTAGTGTTACACACACACTCACTAGGAGGGCAGCACATAATGCTTCAGGCACTGTTGAACAGCAGAAATCCTTCAGAAACGCTGTCAGACAGAGGCTTCTCAAAGTAGATTGTAGGTAAAAAGAGTTCAGCACATTGGGACCTGTCTTCTGGCGAGCCTTCGTGGAGAAGCCAAGGTGTGGGGACAGAGGGGGGTGAGGGGGTGTTGTCTGAATGCAAAGTGTGAAAGCTGTGAACAGATCTCTCTGTGTGACCAGTTGTTGGCTCTGGATATCTCATCAAGGGCAGGAGCTGAATGTTGTCTGTTGCTATTATGACCACCTGCTTGATTCTGGGAGAATATTTTATTGATATTAAATATTATCTAGATGCTTATCCAGACTTCCTGATGGATACTATTGCTGTATTATTTGTGATCCCTGGAAAAGAACCTTAAACTTTCTTAAACTATCCCTCCTTCAGTGAAAATTAGATGAGCAATATTCATTAACTTTGTAAACTCTTCCCCTCACTGTTATCAGCAGAGGCAGTAGCAAGAATCTTAATGTAAACTGCTGTTTGTGCTTTTCTCTCATGCCTACATAAAGCAGTCATGGGAGGGACCCCATGGGAGATACCAGCTAGAGGCTGGCAAGAAACCCTGGGAATTTCATCCTAGAAACACTACACTCCAGAAGAGCACAATGGGATAAGCTGTGCAAGGTCAGGTCCTGGTTCCTGCTGTCATGTTGGATCGTACCCCGTTTCAACAGAGCTGTGTGTGGAATCCCACACTGTTCAGCATGTTCCATGACTGTGGGCCTTGAAGTGCAGGTCACTCATCTCATTGCATGGAGAGCAAAGGGATGTTTGGTTGTTGTGTTTCTGATATGCTCAAGGGGGGGTGGAAATTGAATAGAAATCTTGCTGGCTTTGCTATTGCTCCATGAGTGACTGAAATCCTGTTCCGTGGAGCTACAGGGGGTAAACTTATCCTTCACCTGTTGGATTAACAAGTTCATTGTTGGGTGCCCATAGAGGAAAACCATCATTTTGACAGAATGAGGTCCTCTAACATGCTTTAATAAGAGAGAATAAAATTTAATCTGTCAGTCACCTTTGGCTGAAGACTGTAATTTGAATACTAAACCATACTGAAGTCGGTGTTTTTTTGAACATTGCATCTTAGGAGTAATAGAGGGGCTTTCTCTGAGGTCCTGCAGTAGCTTGAAGCATGTTCTGGGGGAGACTGGCTGCAGGGTGGTGGCCTAGAGGACCAGATGGGGGCATGCATTTCCCTGTGCTGATCCATCTTGCTGTGAAACGTGTGTGTCCTGAAATCTGGAGCATAAGCTTGATTTCAAATAATTTTTGTAGCATGAAGGAAATTGGTCTTTAATAGCTCCAGGCAGAAATTTCACCTCTTTGTCTTGGCTGCTTGCCATTGTCTGTCTTCTACGGGCTATGAAGATGCTAACTGAATACAGTGCCTCACATTCTTAAGTCTTTATTTCTTCAAGCATTTATTTAATAGGAAAGAGGCTGTTCAGGGCTCAGAATCTCCTTTGATCTCTCTGTCATAAGGCCTTCCGGAATGCTTATACAGAACCATGGGACTGAAGCTGAAGAAACACTAAAGGTGGGGTAGGAGCTTGCTTGCTGTGCAGTCTCCAAGTCTCCTGCTCCCTTGGAGAGACAGCAAGGAGGCTGTGTCCCTTTTCTGAGGCTGAGCAGAAAGCATTTGTCTTGGGCCTTTGTTAAATGCAGGAAACTTGAGTCCTGCATAATGTTAACTTCCCAGGAGGCATTAAATACACAAACCAAGCAGTGAAAGGGAATTGTCTTTCCTTCATTTAGCATTTTCCTACCCCCCATGTACGTGTTAAGTCATGTGTTCAGCTGGGAAAAGCGAATGGTCAGAACACCATCCTGAAACTTTATTCTTTTGCCCTATCACTGCCCTCCTATAGAGCAATCCAAATATTTGTCCAGTTGCCTCGGTTTGTAAAGGGGAGACAAGGACATTTCTCCTGTTCCTGGAGATTTCTTTTTTCTCTTCAGGCTCATTAGTTCCTGTAATGAGTTGAAGAGCTCCAAGTGAATGCAACACAGTAGGGTTATCAATGGAAATTTTGTATGGGATAGCAGGGAGCCTAGATCTAAACCATCAAACCAAGCAAGGGTAGTGATGATTGCTAACAAAGTCCTGTTGTCTGCTTTGAAAGTACAGCAAGTCCTGCAACTTTGTATGAGTTTTATTGCTTTAAAGTACACCCTAACAATGCAAATAAGGTCCAATAATGTCAGTTTTATTTTTGTGATTGCATCTATATAGGAAGCCACTGTTTGCAAGTAATTAATTAATTAATAGTTGTGGTAATCCAGCCCATCACCCTGTGCAAGGAGAGGCAAATACTGTGCTTTCAGTAAGTTTTCTGTCTTTTCCATGGCCCTATACAGTAATTGATGCAGTGGACTTACTGGACAGGGCCAAGTCTGGCTTTTGAGGGGTCTGGCAGAGATTCAGCATCTTGTTTGCCCTTTACCTCTGCAGCAAGAGGCCTGTGCATATACAGGCGTAGCAAATGCTGTTAGACAGAGGATTAAGAACATGGTTAGAAAGTTGTAGAATGGGGAAATGTGCCCACTGTTCCACTTCTAGTGAGAAGCAATCGGTAGGTGTGACTTGACAACTCTACTATCTTGTCTGGCCACATCTGTTGCACTGAGGGGACAGTCTCCTCCATCCCTCTGCAAGCTCCTTCTCCCAGCTGTCCTGTAGCACCTGAAGGGTACCAGAAATAATGCTCTAAAAGGCCATCTGTTTAACCTGCTATTTTTATCACTGAAAATCAATACACATACAGGATTTCTTTAAAACTTTGTCTCTAATGGTGTAATGCTCTGGGAGAGCTCACAGGGTGCCAGCTGGGTTGAACTGATGTACATGGTATTGATACATCCTGACACTGCATCTGTCTGCTGTCATTAAGGGCTGGAAGTGGTGAATGTCTGGAGGTTCAATTGTTTAATGCCTGTGCACTCACATGTATTTGTATTGATGGGGTTTTGTCCTCTTTTACTCCATTACATTGACCCCCAGGGTAGGGTTTGTGGCTCAGAACATTTGCTAGCTGTTCTCTGTAAAGTGCAACTCACTGCCACCAGAAATTGGAAGTCCATCTGTCATCTAATTGCTAACTTTCCTCCAGGTATGTAATCAGGTTTTTAATGATGGAACTTCCACTTTGCTGTAAATACATGTTTTTTTTCTTTTAATTTAAATACTTGCTAACTTAAAGCTTGGGAAAATCTGTGATGTTCAGTTCACTGAAAAAAGATGATACTGTGAGGAGGTATAGAAAGGCACCAAACCATTAGGTCCTAAATGAGACACCCTTGTAATTGACACTTGAGCTCCATGTGCCCCAGAGAACTATAAAATCGAGGTAATGCTGGAGCTGATTTGACTTAAGAAACCGCCCCAGAGCTGAAGTGCTTTGCAGTTACAGTTCTACTTGTATAAAAGATATACCAATTGGAAATATATGCTTGCAGTTATGATAAACACTGCAGTCAAAACATCTCCAATGCCTGGAAGGATTCTGAGTGAGCAGCTGAGATGACTGAGTGGTTTAAATAAATGTTGAACTGGTGCAAAGAAAGCTGGATCTGAAAGCAGCAATTTTCTCTTGCTTTGGTTTAATTGAAGGTGGGTAAAGCAGGAGTTAGAGGTCTAAATGAGCCAAATTCCAGGTCCACATGCATTCTGTAAAAAAAAAGCTCAACTCTGGAGACTTGCCAGTTTGTTCTTGTAAATTTGTTGAATTCTTTCTTGGCGTTTTATTTCAAATGCATTTCCCTTTCCCTCAAGAAAAATCTAACGCAATATGCATGGTGTATAAAGTTGAGAGGGAAAATTGGAACCAAATTTCTTTTTAATACAGAGAAAGAGTCTATGAGAAAGTGTACTGATGACTGCTTTAATGAAAATATGCAGGAAATGCAAACTTTTTTATGGGTAGATGATGAGACATGGGGGAAAAGGGATGAGAGCTGAATGGTTATGATCATCTAAAAGGAGAAAATCTTAGAAGTCTTATTTTTTTGTTGCTTCTCAATATTGTCTGACAACTGTTTCAAAAACAACTTCAGTGCATCTTGGTTACGAAAGGTATAATCAGTCCTGGTTGCTGCAATGACTTTTTCATTACCTTTTAGCAAGTTGGGGTGAGATTATTTGGACCTACAGTGTGTTGATGCTCTCCTGTGTTTGGTGCTAGCAGGTGATATTAGACTGCACTTTGCCTTTTCTTCGTATCTCCCCCTTTCCTACTCACAGTTCAGCAGTGTGGCAGATTGCATTCCTGCGTGGCTCACACAGGGAAAGCTTACTCCACAGCCTGTCTTTCTGCAGGAGCCCTTTCTCTTTTACTTCCATGGGCTGCACTTTTCTTTTTTCAGACAGACAGTCCCATCACCTCTCCCTCTGAGTTGGTGCACCTTGTCTTTTAAGGTTATCTGAGAGTGTGTGCCCAGTGCTTTTGGGCATGACTGATTATAGAATATGTGGGTGATACAGAAGAAATAGAATAGTTTAGTGATTGGCCAAAGTAGTACAGAATCACAGTCTTGCTTGCTGTTGAGGTACTTGGCAGTATTGTTACACTACTTTGAAGCGGAAAATAGTTAGATGAGATCTATGCAGAAGAGGGAGCAGGATTTGTTTCTGGATAATTTCATTTGTTTGTAAAGACTTCTTACTCTTCAAGTCCTGACACAGTATATTGGAACTGGTAATGATATAAAAGTACCACCTAGGTATCTTCCATAACAAAGGACAGTATTTATGAGCTGCCCTGCTAAACTGTCACATTTCCATTGTTGCTTGACATTTGTACTGTAACTCTCGTGGTCTGCTGCTTCATTCCTTTGTCTCTGACAGACACTCATTTAGGAGTCTTGGAAAATACAAAGTGGAGCCAGTTAACATTGAATGATCTTAAAACTAGGCTGAACTTTTGTTTTCATCGGGGAGGAAGATGATGCCATCAGCTAATTTGGTTGATCAATAGCCCTGCTGGCGATAAGGTTTCAGAGCTTGTGGCTAAAAGCTGATTGCACTGTATCCAAAATAATTTGATCTATTGGTTTCCACAAATGTAGCATAGCCCAGAATGATGTTTCACTGCTGATGCTTAACTGGTTTTAATAATGCTGACAGACTAGCCTGGTGCCTGCTGTGAGGACACTGTTAAACATGAACCCTGGGCAGCAGAGCACTTACTTACATTTTTTACAGTAGCATGGAGCTGTCACTCTCTGGTGAGGGTTCATTATTCTAAGACTGGGAAGCATTACAGTGTTTGGTGAGCAAGTGTAGTGACATCTTTCATGAAAGCAAACTTTGATTCTGGTCTCCTAAAAAGAGAGAGGTACTGGCAATAATTAGACTGGTTTGTTAGTTGTGGCTGGAGAAATAAATGTTATTGAAAAATGAGGAAAAGCTCTGTGGCCAATGTACAAAGAAGTGTGCAAGCCATGTTTGTGATAACCATTTGGGCATGTGGTTTCAGAAAGAATCCAGCCATGTTCTTTCTTTATGTGGGGTGGGACCATATTCTACTGGGGCAATGGACTAAAATTTAACTGGTGCTTTTATTTCTATTTCAGTGACTATATCATGGCTACAGGACCCACAGAGGTCACACAGTCACCTGAATCAGGAGAGACAGTTGAAGAGTGCACAGGTAAGCAGTTGTTCCCAGAATGTGTAGCTGATTTGGAAGTCAAAATTTATTTTCTTCAGGCAGAGGGGTCTGTAGTGAGTAATTTTGCAGCGTTGTTTTGTTTTCTGTAGTGTAAAAAATCTCTATATGGCTTTGTCAGCTGTCAGTATTATGGGAAAGGTTTTTTAATGTGCCATAATGGAGCAACATATCCTGATGGAGGATATTCTTTTTGGTTCTGACCTGGATTTTTAAAAGCAGGATGTTAGAACTTGAAGAGCTGATTGTGTTGCCTGCTTTGGTAGATCCTGCAAAGGTGGGAGCTGAGCCTGTTAGCCAGCCTCTGTCTGTGGCAGCTGTGTTAGTACCCCCTAATATTTACCACCATCAAAATATTATTAGAAGAGAGAAGCAAATGGCAAAGTGACTGTTAGTTGAACTCTGCATGGCAGATGGAGAGAGGTGAAAAAAGTGTAATGATGGATGCTCAGCAATGACTGGCTTCTTAAATTTGTAATCTAGTTTGTCACACAGTCTAGTGCTATCCTGTCAAGCTGGTGAGCTTGTGTGAAACCCCTGCATGAAAATTTTGTACCCAGGTTCACTAGAAGATTCACAAAATGGATCAAATTCTGAGGCGGGTGACAGGGAAAGCAGGAGATGGCTCATGATCTGAAGTGTTGGCTGTAAAACCACCAGGAATATTTCTGTCTCTAAATGCACAAAAATGTGAAATACTTAAAGGCTGCTGCTCTATTGCCAAGGTATTCAAGAGACACTTGACTGGACCTGGATAAAGCCATTTTAGGATCTTTTGTTTACTTCCAGTATAATGAAGGATTGCCTCACCTCTTTATAACTTTAATTGGTTTGTGATCTAAAGGTTCCAGGAGGCTAAAATCCTCAGCCTTCACAGTCTTGTCAATTAAATTGATTTCTTGAGGTTTGCCTTATTCTCTGACTAGTAGCAGAGGGCTTCCAGTGCATGCTGCTCCTTCTTGATGGCAGTAATCAGGTCACTGACCAAAACCTGTCAGCACCCAATGTTATCCTTCCTGAATTCCAAGATTTTAATGCCTGTCTGGCAATATCAGGTATTTTTTTATGGAGTTAGAATAACAGTATTTTCTGAGAATTTTGTCTATGGATTGGGGTTTTTGTTTTCGTGTGTTTTTATTGTTGAGAGTATCCAGTCCTTGAATTTGAGGGGAAAAAACATAGAAAATCTATCCTGACTGCACCTTAGGAAGTCAGAGACCATAGAAGATCCCTAAATTAACTGTTTAATTTAAATATGATCATTGAACTCCCAAATCAGATGCTCCTTATGCTTTTTACAGTTTCAGTTTGGCACTGGAAGAAGCATCTATCTTTTCTATCCTGTTACAGGAAAGAATGATTCAAAGAGTAGAAAGTCATGTGTTAATTCTCTGTGCACAGAAGGCACAATGAAATAGGCAGTACACAAACAGTAAAAAATACAGAATATACAAACTTTACAGAGAAAGCAAAATGGTTATTCCTGCTCCTTTTCTATTATAGTTGGCTAAATCATAGTTAACATAAACAACTAATATTTGGGAAGGCTTTTGCTTTTTAGGGCAGTAACCTTTAAATTTAATACTTTATTTTTAATGCCGTGAAATTTAAGATTAGTAACCATAAGAATTCAAAAATCATGAGTCATTGTTCATCAGTGGGTGAAGGGGAAATAGATGTAGTTGTCTGGGCTTGGATTTTTGTTATGCAATGAAATTTTTCCATCTTAAGTAATAAGATTCCCTCTATATTATTAGTTCAAGTATCAGAGAGCACTCTACCAATTCAGTGATATATCGAGCTACTTCACAGTGCACTGAAATGTAACTTAAATGTAGCATCCTTTTAATGGTGTGCAAAACCAGTGCACAGCTGTTCACAGCAGGAAGCAAATATGGGTGCTGTCCTTCTGAACCATGCCTTTTGTGCCAAATGCTCTCACACAGAGCAGCCCCACAGTTTTCATCCAGCACTAAGTTCTAGTAGTGATTTTATCTTTTTTTAAATGTAATAAATATGGCAAGCGCCAGTCTCTGTAACTCCAGGGAAACTTACTGATTTCTCACTCATCTGAGACAGCTGAAGGGTTGTGGCTGAGCAGAGCGTGGTTGAAGAGGAGTTATTGCTGGAGGGGATGTACCCTGCACATCACGTAAATTAGAGGCTTAGAGAAGGCACTGAAGTAACTGATGTGTCTGCATCAGAGGACTCTCTGTTGCACAATGATACCCAAGCCTTCTCCCATGCCAGCTGAGGTTTGCTCCTTGGCAGTTTTTGCAAATCCTTTCCATGGGCTCCACTTTAAAGTTAGTACCACTTCTGATCTAGACAAGTATCTGGAGTAGTATTTGGCAATGTTAGCCTTTGTGGTAAGACTTATGTCTGTTTCTCTTAAATGTCCATGGATTCACTTCTTTTTTGTTATTGTGTTGTGGTTTTTTGGTTTGCTTTGTTAACGCTCCTCTGGTTCTCTGAAAATACCAGCGCCTAATTAAGCTCAGTAATACTTGCACTAAAATCCAACTTGCTTTCTGTCCCTACCACTGTCATCTGACCAGTGTACGTGACAATGTCCTTGTTTCTCATTTAGAAAGCTTTGGAGTTGCAGAGCTCTTTGCCTGTATCAAAGTTTGCCATTTTGTTCTTTGAGTCATTGGACTGTGTTAGCAGACGTTGCTGAATTGATAGTTTTGGGGAACTGCTTTCATGAAACTTTTTAAACTTTTGTTTTGCCTATCTAAAATAAACCAGATCAGCTTTGACAAGTTTCCTGGAAGAATACCATGCACATTGTCTAATTCCTGATATGAAAGACAGGAATGGTCAGGAGGCATTTCTGAAGACTCTCTAAAGCACCCTCAACATGCTTGTTTTCTTTGAGAGGCTCTGTGGTCTATTCTTGCTGCGTGACCTCTCTTATCAGTTTTTGGTATGGGTGCAGCATGGAGCTCACTGAGACCCATGAGAGCTTTAACAAATCCAAAAGCCTTGAGATCAATTCTGTAGTCTGGTCCAGGCAATATAACCTGTATGTTTTCTGTGACTGTCTCATTCACTGATGAGCAGCCATGGAAGATGGAAGGGCCTTCCACTGACAAACCCTCCATAAGAGCGCCACATCCCATTATTATTTAGATGAGTGGGACTCCAGTGACAGGTTTGCTCCAGATGTTTTGAAAGATAGTTTGGTCTCAGAGACAACCCAAGTCCCTTGGAAAGCAACGTGCAGGTCTGTGCTGGCTGCTGCTGCTCTGCCGTGTCGCCAGTCCCCGCCGGACAGTGCAACAGTGTCCTGCACGTTCTGACGTGTGGTGCTGGCACTGGTCTGGAGAGCAGGGAGGAGACAGGGTGAGTAGATCTCAGTATCATTGTTTATTTCTCAAAGTGGCCACTGTCTGATGCAGCTGTGCAGTGGCACAGTTTGAGCCCAGATAAGGCCCATTGGCAGAGGTCCCTACACGTACAGGGCACACGCTGAGACAGAGCATCGGCGACTAAATCATTACTGGGAGAAGACAATAATTGTGTTGAAATAATGCCTTGCTTATGAAGGAATCCTCCAGCTGTGAGCTTTTATTATGCCAACTGCTGTAAAGTATTATTGAACGAAGAACTTGGCTCAGATATGCAATGATGTTATTGCTCTGCCTATGTATTTTAGTCAATCACGGGGGTTTTAGTACAATAGTTTGGCCCAAACCACTCCAAAGTGACCCCTCAATGTAAGGGTCAGTGACAAAATGCAGCACTTGTGTGCTGAAAGAAAGTAGACTTAAGAGTTAAAGTATCTTAGATTATTATAAAGGAAATGTCAGTGAAGCTTCATATGCTTTATTTTGTTATTTTTGTATTTTTGTTTAGACAATGGAAAATTTGAAACCAGATTAACAGTTTTCTATTTGTGTTCTTAGTGCTGCTGTGTTTGAGACTTTCGTGTCCTGCAGGGCAGTGTCTTAATTTAAGTTTGCTCCATTGTCCTTGAAGGACTTGCTTTTATTCTGGGACAGTGGTTTAATGTGGAAACAGATATTTTGGTTTTAGAGTTTATAAATTATTTTGCCAGTTTCAATCTTTTTGCCAAATTTGAATGTCCTACAGGTGTTAACTCCTTACTGCACTGAGTAAAGAGAAAGCAGAACTAAACCAAGCTAAGTAAAGAACATTAAGAATTAAAGACATTGACAGCAATTTTTTATTAAAAATACAGCAAATATGATCGGTGTTCAGTTGTAGGTAGATACATTCTCTATATAAGGGGTATTTTTGCATAAACTAGAACCTAAGTAGGCACCACTATTGTCAGCTTAATGCCAGTGTTGCTTTAGAGGCAGCAGATGTAAGAACTGCAGCTTCACCTTTCACTGGACTCCAGCACTGAATAATTTAAAAGGAGCTGACTAAAACTGAATGGGCTGCCTTAGCTTTAAGGCTTGCTCCAGAATTTAAGAGATAACATTCTCCAAGCTAAGCAATACCACCAAACTTTCATAAATTTTCATTTTTCTCATCTTGCAGGAAAGAAAAAATCCAAATTTCAGACTTTCAAGAACTTCTTTTCCAAGAAGAAAAGGAAAGAACCTCCACCTCCCAGGGGGGAAAGTAATTTAAAACCTTGCCAGTCCAGCAGCGATGTCAGCATCGCTGTGCTCAACGCTACTGCACTTCATTCACCGAAGGAGGCTGGGTAAGCTGGCAAGGAAGGAAAATAAATAAATAAAAGCAGGCCTCTCACAGCAGTGGGATGAAAGCATGAGTTGGCCCCTTAGGAGCAACCTCTGTCCAAGTTTGTGCAAAACAAGCCCTAATGCTGATGAAGGAATTCCAGGAATTTCCTCTTTCTTTGCTAGTGCTTGAAAAGTCAGACTGGAGAGGAGGGGGAGGGCAGCCAGGGGCAGGGGTGATCCAGCCTCTTAGTCTAGAACTGCAGATAGCCCAGATTGTTTTGATTGGTTTTAGTGTTTGAAATCTGTCTTGGAAGACCTGATCAGCAGGAGCTTTACAAGAGGATGATGTCTGAGTAGTGTTAATACAGAGAATACGTGTGGAGTTGCTTTTTTAGCATCAGTGCCCCCTATCATGGCTGCAGTAAAGAAAAAGAAGTATTTCTGGTATATTTCTGGTATATTATCAGCATGTGATTGCTTCTTTAACTTTCTTACCTAGCCATTTAGGCATAGATAACGACTGAAGGCCCCTGGTTTTGTGTCACCACCCCCGGAGGGCTGGGCATGTCAGTGAGGTTTACAAGTCCATAAAGTGTGTCCAGAGCAGTTCTCAGACCCCTGAGTGATGTTAGTCCAAACCCTTGTCCTTTTTTCAGTCAGTATTGTACAAGCTATCAGCTTGCACTGCTAACACTTCTTCACTGATGTTAGACCACCAAACTACACAACACTCACATTGCAAATCTCTGACTGAATCTGGGCTGGGACAACCCTCTGAGCATGGTCATGTCTCTTGCCAGGCATGTCCTGGAACAGTATCAGGTAACCTGTAAATGTGGCTATTTTCCAGCTCCCCCACCCTCCTCATCCTCCCTTGTTAGCCACTAAACCAGGCCTCTCTTTGGATTACTCTATACCTCGGGTTGCAGAGCTGCAAACTAATGAAGTGTGACAAAACACTGGCCACGTCCAATGGTTTGCAGTGTTTTGCTGGAAGGAGCACTGGATGGATGTGACACTGGCAGAGGGCACGAACAGGTGACTAGAGTGGGACAGGACTGAAATCAGCACTGCTGCCAGATGCTTTGTATCATCCAATAGGGCACTGGGTGGAGCTGGACACTGCATTTCTTCTGGTGGAAAACTTACAGACGTTACTTTCTCATGGGTGCTGGCTCCTCCTTGCCCCACCTTTCCCCACTCATTCGGTTTTGTTTATGCAACTGTATCATGAAAATGATCTGGGAATGAAACAACAATCTCTTTGTTTTGTTTGTTAGCATAACAGCAACAGAGTAAGTGACCACACAACCACTCTCCTGGGGTCAGGGGAATTAGAGTGACTCAGCCCAGTCCAAAAAGTTTAGAGACAGCTGAGCTTACCCCATCACCCCATAGGAGGCAGCTGTCTGCTCCAGAGGCACAGTGGGTGCAAACTCTTTCTCTTGCCCTTAACCAAATATTTCAAGTCCAATTGCTGTTTACCTCAGTGCTATCCTCCAGTGATTATGAACTGTTTTGCAAGATCAGAGATCAGGAAATGAGTAAAACCCTTCTGCTTTTTTTCCCTTAGAGATAGGATTAGATGGGCTATCGAAACAACTTAGGGATACATTTATGCTACTCAAAAACCCAGACTGTGCATGGCATAAGCACACTTTGTAAGTACCTAAAGAAACTGAACTATGTAATCCTATGGAAAACCTGATCCTGAAAGCCAGTGGAAATACAGCTTGTGGAGGGTTTATAGCAGGACCCTGAGCTTTGCAATTTCTGGCATGCAGACTATAAAACCCAGTTCTAGAACAATGCTGCTCTTTGCTTGTTCTTGAGGCAGAAGCACTGGTTTTCTTTTTTCTTTCTTTTTTTTTTAAACATTGTTTTAAAACCAGGTGTCCACCAAAGCTGCTGTGTCACTCTCCTCCTCAGCTGAACATGGAAGAGAAAATATAGTTAAAGGCTTGTGGGTCAAGATACAGACAGGGAGAGATCACTCACCAATTACCACCTCTTTTCATCCCCCTACTTCAAACACTAATAAAAGGAGTGGGGTTGCAGTAACAAGAAAGGGAAGACAGCACAGGCCACGATGGGTTTAGGAGCTGCTTTACTACTGCCTGCAGAGTCCCATCATTTCCTCAGTCATGGCAGCTTGAATGTTGATGCACATGAATGAATTGAGCATTTGAATGGGGAAATCAGCATGGAGATACAGTGGTTAAAACCTCTGGGCTTTAGGTAGTACATCTTTAGCGTCAGTGCAAATATAAATACACTGCCTGGAATTACACAGGAATGCAGATTTGCACATAAGCGACTCATCTATACTAAAGCTGCAGTTAATTCTATGTTTAATCCAATGCTCTTTTTGTGACTGCCAGAAGAAAATACAGTAATTCTCTTGCAAACACATATGATACACATGCAGAGAGAGGAAAAAAGAAACAGATCTTGAACTGGCAGTCTCAAAAACAAGGAAACCTTAGCTCTGATTGCTAAGGAATTCCAAGTAAAGGAAGTGAGGAAATCCCCGACTGGAAAGGTTAATAATACATCCTAATGCACATGCATTCTTTGCAGTAAATAGAATATGCCAAGTAATAATGATTATACATTACAGTAAATAAAAGTTGCATGACTGTTTTTCTGAATGCAGTAAAATTATGTCTTGCCCATATGGAGTATCTTTCACGCTGAAAAGGACTATAAAATCAAGCATACAAAAGGATGGGATGGCTTCATTAACTCTAATGATGAAGTAAGGCAAGTGCCTTGCTTGTGTGTAGGACTGCTGTCCTGGAGACTAACACAGACATTAACCACCACTTATAATGGGAGGAAGCACAGACTCTGACCTATGCTGTGAGAGAAAGAGCTCAGATTGCCTTTGACACAACATAAACATGGAGCAAAATTATTTTGCCCTACTGTGAGACTCGATATAACTGTAAACTGATTGACTACACCTTTGTGGCAACAGGAGGGTTAGTCAAGCAGCTAAAGGAGATGTCTCTGGAGACGTAAAGAAGGGAGATGTGGGAGGAAAAAGAGTCATTTTGGGGGTTTTTTTGCATGGTGTAAAAGTCCTTCAGGGCTTTCTTCTAAATAGAGAATCTGTGGTTGGGCAAATTACAGAGAAATATTTGATTTTCTTGCAGAAGAGTTTTGACATCCTGGATTTTTCTTGTCAGAACTGTGTTCCTAATCATCCTCTGTTACCCAGAATCAAACTTCCAGAGGCAGTGAGCATTTCCTGAGCCAAGGAATACTTGTAACTTGAGTTAATGGTCTCATGGCCTACGATGAGATAATATTAGTTAAAAACTAGAATGAAATCCTGGTAGAGGCCATCCTTATGGTCTTCTGAACAGAGTAATGTACAGATAGTGCTTGCCTATGCTGGTGCAACTTGGTGAATAAATGATATGAAGTCTTCCTTGTTGTGCCAGCCAAGGGCAAAATTTTCCCTGGCCAACTTAATAGCTCAAACCAAATCAATCTCACTTGTTACAACTCAGTTAACAGTTGTTGTGGGAACTCATTGTTGCTTCACTGGGCTGAACACCCAGTGAGCACAGAAACAGAGCAGGAATATCTTACCTGGGTACTTTAACTTGGCCACGGATAGGTGGGTAAATATGGACATGGACATTTGTCCCATCTACGTTTTTTAATATGTTTGGGATCTGGAGATGTTTAGGATACAGGTGAACACAACTGGTTTTATTGCTGGGCATGAGAGGATTTGAATCAAGTTTGTTCATGTAACAAAATTTAATTTTCTGCCCACATTTGCGAGAAGCGGAAAAATAATCCCATATCTTTGGCAGGTATGACACACACCAGGATCCTGAATGTCTCATGCTTGGCCCATTGCCACCCAAGGAGGGCAGGGGATTTCTGTTGCCCCCCTCTGCACTGTAGACATTTCTCAGGGTGGTGTGCATGCACCTAAATCCCAACATCAGACTAATCACCTTGGGCTCCCTCTCTAGTTCATAGAGACTGATCTGTGTGTTCAATGCAGATGCTGAGTATGTCTGAAAACAGACATCTGCATTTAATCAGCATCCTAAGAAGTGTTTCTGCTCCCTTCTGAGTATAAAAGAAGCTAGCAGTGACTACCTTAAACACCTAACATGCACGAATCTGAAGTTAAGTGAGATGCATCCTGCCCTGGAACTCTTTCTGATCCTTCTACCCTGGTGAAATAGTGTGGGGAATGTACCCAGTGCACTGACCACTCTTCCTTCCTTCCTTCCCAGGCCCAAAGGAAGCATGGGAAACAAAGCCTTGTCCCATGACAGTGTCTTCATTTTTGAATCTGCACCAGGAAATGTGGCAGGTGACGTATTGTGTAAGGAAAACACACCTGGAAGAGTGAAAACTTTGCAGGTGAGAACATCATCCCCTCATTCATGGTGCTGGTTTGTGTGAGCTGTCTCCTAGGAAACTGTGTTTCTTGATTCCTTTGCTCTGTGCCTTAAGATTTTGCTGACTAAAGTGTCCAAAGGCAGATTTACTACTTTTGGATCTATTCTGCCTCTTGGAAGCTGCATCTTTGAGCAGTGCTGGTGCTTTCAGCCTTGCCCAGATCTCACAGTGTTGGAGTGACATGAATCCAGTTCATGGACTCTTGGAAACTTTCCTTATTGAGTGTGTCCTCTTTCAGTGGGATTTATATTCTTTACTTCATAGCTACTGCTTTTGGGTTAAGGCCATTTATTTATACTATAGTGTGTCCCTTACACTGTTATTCTTTAAATATTATTTATGTTATTTTTTTTGGCAATTCAGGCTCTGATGTTTTCACTGTACATGCTATCACCAGTGACTGTGTACGTGTGTGGGATGATGGATATGTCAGGGTGCTCTGACAGCTTTATTTATATGATTATTCTTCTGGTCTTTGCCAGCAAAGGATACTGTATTCTGCTAGATCATTTCCTTCTTCCAAGGCTATACTGAACCCTCCTTGACAGCTCCCTTATGAACTGTTGGCTGTATTAAATGCATTTAAGTAACTGCCCAGCTCGGAACACTGAGATAAAAGTTTGAGGTTTTTCCAGGGGCCGAATACAAATGGTTGATAGAGCAGCCAAAGGCCATTGAAATTCTTCTTTTGCTCAGTGTGAGCTTCATGTTGCAAACACAATTGCATCACATGGTAGGTAATTGAAGATGCACGGAGGGACTTGTTCATCCATAAGACTGCAAAATAGTCTTAAGACATTTTTTGTATAACAATAGGAGTAGCAGGAGAAATCATGTTTATATATGACAGAACTTTGTTGTGGGGGAAAAAGCTCTTTTCATGCCATCTCCAGTCCACTGTGCCCTCTCCTCATCCATCCATCATCCTGCATGGTAATGTAATACTGCCAGCACTATTTTTGTAGCTGTAGGAGACAGCCTTTTTCTGTGAGCTTGACTCATGTCAGAATAAAAGCCAAGCACTAATAAAAGCTGTTACTTTCTTAGCAATCTAAATTAACTTCTACCACTAGAAGACAGACTGTAAATTCAGAGTTTCCCCCACACCACTTTGCTGTCTGCATGTAACAAATTTAATAAATCTAACACAGGAAGTTGTGCCAAGACACCAAAGCAAAACTGACTTTCTGCCTTTTCCTTCCCATTAAGTGCACAGGTGTGTTGTATGTCTTGTGCTGCCCATATATTGCAATAAGGGCTAGAAATCTGTTTGACCTGGAGGACTGGTGCATTAAAGGGTGACATTGTGCTACCCCGTGTGGCTGTTAGATCTTGAGGAATTACATTGCATATTAATCTTGTTGAATAAGAATTGCAGCTATTTAGATCTATTTTACAGAGATATAAATGAATGCATATCTTCCAAGAAAACACAGAATTAGGCCTAGAATTTCCCAATATGGTTTAGTAAGCAAAGAAATGGAAAAAAACCAAGTCTACATGTTTGTCTTGGGAATATTCTGTAGAGATGTTTTCAGTTGAAGGACAAAGTTTCTGTTCAGACCTTGTTTCTATTCCAGCTTTGACATGGCTGACAGACTTAAGCCAAGAATTTTAGTAATGGTGTTTCCTGAAATCTGAACATTTTTAGTTTGAGGGAACATCTGGCTATTTGTGAGTTTGCAGACTTTGTTTTATTTTTCTTGGGTCAGGGTCTGCCAGAGCATTCTTTTATGCAATCTTGGAAAAGAATCCCCATATCCCTTTGCAAACAAAGCTGTTCCTGGCTGCTGTTATCATTCTTGCTGTTAATAGGAGCAACTGTGTTAGAAGTGTCCAAAATGTTCCCTATAAATAATGCCATTGAAATTCTATATTCTAAATTTCAACCACAGCTTCAGCTGCAGCAGAATGTCAGACTTGGATCACCTCCTCTTGTTATAACTGGAAAGAAACTGGAAGATGCAGGTGCTGTTTCTGAGGATGATGGTTTACCTAGAAGCCCTCCTGAAATTTCAACCCTTCGTGAAGTTCTGACAGATTCGCCAAACAAGGTATAATTGTCACGTCACCTTGATGACCACCTGTACAGAAAAGAGAAAATCTACCTGGAGAAGGGGAAGACTTTTTGCTTGCTTGTGATAAATTATGATGGTATGGATCAGTCAGAACCAGAAAAAATTACCTAGGTGGATTGTGGACTTGTCACTCTGAGGGATATCTAGAAAGTGACCTTACAAATACCCTTTCTGGGCACAATTTTCCATGCTTTTGTGTAGACCAATACTGGGACAGTTGTGACCTACCTAATTAGCAAATGAATGATTTTGGAGTTCAGAGAACAGGTGAGCATTTGTAAATTTGAAGATTTTAAAACAATAAGCCAAAATAACTTTATAAAATACGTTGCCTCGTGGCCAACCTTCATGGCATATCTCATAGCAGGAGAAAGCTCCCCTGCTTTGTTTGATCCTAATGAAGAAACGAAAGCAACTGTGTAAGGCAGGAACTCAATGACCCTTCCTTTATCTTTCCTCTTGTGTTTTCTCATAATTAGCACTGGATATCCAGCCCCAGATAATTCAGTGTGATACTTCCCTTGACTTACCCTCTTCCTTATTTTATCCCACAGTCCTCCAACCCTGTTCAGCGTCATAGCTCTTTGAGTTTAGGCGGAACAGACAGTGAAGATGAACAGGTAAATAGCTACTTTTCCTGCTAATAAACTTTCCTGAGACGGCATGTGTGGTGTCTGTATGGAGCCAGTACAATCATTTTACTTTTTAAAATTTATTCTGGGTACAGTGTATCCCAGGAAACAATTCTTTAGCAGTCCAGAGTGAGGCAAGTGATACTGAAAATGTGCCTCTTTGAGTTTTGAATAAGAAATAAAGTCAGGCAGAAATCTAGTGGTAAGTGGTTTGTTTGAACAGCATAGTCAGTTCTTTGACAAAGTATGAATCTGTAACAAAAAATTGGTCAAGGCAAAGCACTTCAATGTCCCAGGCCCCTAATACCCAACAGCAGTAATAGCTAAATCACACCTGCCCATCAGCAGTGGCTTGTGAGCAATACCCTGCATTTCTCTTATGATTGCAGGATCAACCCTTCCTGATACCAGGTATTCCACAGGAAAAGGTGTGTTTTAATTTGCAATTTTCTTTGTATGATAAATGACCATCAGAAGCAGAAGGTCCTGCTGTCAGAACAATGCAGTCTATTCCTTGATCAGCTTGGAAAAAATTTACAGAGGTTGTGATTTTGGAGTGGAGCTTAGAGGACCTTCACCTTACTGTCCCTGGTGCTTGAAGCTGAGTTGAATTCCTGCCCATCTCATGCTTTCAAAGCAAACCCACAATTTGCTATATCGCCTTTCTCCAGTGTTAATATAATGCTTGAGAGACCAGTCAGACCACAGTTATGCCAATGCCAAAGGCAGCACCAGTCCAACAGAGCTGATTCAACTCATGGGATAGCAACTGTATAAGCAAAGCAATCTGCCATTTAGCTGAGAAGGGGAATATTTATGGGTCCAGAACAGCTACAGACCATTTTGCCCAAGCTTTGCAGTCCTCCACGCAGAATCCCTGTTTGAGAACCTCACCAGAGAGAACACACTTTAACACTGTAAAGGAAATACTTGGTAAATGAGAAACAGGATTTCAACCTAAGCAATCTGAAGTTACACAAGGTGTAGTGTTTTACGTTCTGCTGTTGTATTGATCTTGCTGCACGTGATAGTTACTTCATATCTTTGCCATGTGTTGCTTCGCTGGGATTTCTGAGAGCTTCATGCTGCTGGCACCTCTGTGTGAAACCCAGATGTGCAACCCATGTAACATCTCAGGGCCTCCTACCTCTACAAAGACCCACTTTCTGACTAACCTAAAGCTGGATGTGAGGCTGTCACTTGAAGAGAGCAGCAAGTGGCTTCACAGAGACATTTGCCAGCGTTACCAGCCTTTGCCAAGATAGCCTTTATGGAAATCTAACTTCCTTGTTGGCATCTTCAACCCAGGCTGATTAAAAGCAAAACAGGTTTTCAACCTGTGGGACTGAGGTAGTATTTTGGCACGAACACTCTTTAGGAAATGGGCCTCCTAGCTGCAGCATCCTCCTTGTGCTGGCTCCTGCATCTGCCCAGTAAGCAACAAACACTAAACTGATCTTATACTTAAATACTGATGTGGAAATTTTGTGTTTGCTCCACTGTTTTTGAAAGACTATACAAACTGTCAGTGGTCTGAGACAAAATTATCCTGAATCCTCGGTGGATTAAGGAATTTGCCATTTATATTTAGCAATAGCTCAAATACTGGCTTCAGGTATTTTTATATTACATAAACACAACTGTAATTTTATAACTGGAAAACAGAAGAACTTGTATGTAGAAACTAGAAACAATGTTATTATTTTTTTTAAGTTCTAATGATCCTTACAGGTTTATCATTAATCTTGTAGAATTATAACAAGAGTTAGCTTATTTACTAGCTGTGTTCATCTTCCTCTGTTTCACAATGTTTAAATTTTTCATGGGAAGAATCTGTATCTGTCATAATACACACCATAATACACAATCCTGTTGTGGTTTATTTCTCATCTAGGAACTAAAAAATCAGTGAAGAATAAGGAAAAAAATAAAGAAGAATTTTAGCTACCTTAAACACACAAACAAATGTACCCTGACAATTTCTGTAGATCAGATGGAAAGATGTTTTCATTATCTCTGAAATTTCATCACCATACATGTTTTAAATGCTGTGTTATATCCCAAGCCAAAACAAAACTATAATCTGAATGCCAGGCACAGTGCAATGGCTGTGTGTCACCTTGCTTTATGAATGAAGCTTCTTTGGCACGTCTGTGACATTTTGCAGATGTTCCAGAAAGTTTGGTCTACATTTCAAAACAGTAGCAAAACTAGTCAAACTGCATGTTTAGGGGGTTTTCTATGAACACTTGTGTAAACCCTTTATTTTCATAGCCTAATCTAAGGTTACTGCTCTTTAGTTCCCCAGAGCAGCATTGCTGCAAGGCTGAGACCCACATCCCTGTCGGGAAGATGGTTCTGGGATACTTGTTGGACAGAAGCATTTGATTCTCCTGAAAGTGGATATTAAAAGACAAAAGTGGCTATGACAAATTTCTTAGAGAAAAGAGGAAAAAGCATCCATGCTACTTCTGGTGGTTTTTGTGCTTTTTTTTAATACTATATTCCTGTGCTGTCACATTACTGATATGGGAATGCAGCTATACAAACGGCACCAGTGTCTCCTGCTGGTGTCTGCATGTACTGCAAACGGGTTTTCAGATAAGAAATGGGAAGGAGACAAGCTGAGGCTCTCACTGTGGGAAAGCAAGAGACAGGTATTTCTCACTCTGTGTAACATACAGCTGAACACACAGAACTGAGTAATCTCTATGCAAAGATGACTTTAGGCAAGTATTTTAAAAAGAGGTTTTATGCCCCGACACACAGCCATTTCAGATTTCTGAAAGGGATGGGGGTAGCAAAGGAACTGTTCCAGAGTTGTGGGGAAGCCAAGCAGAATGTAGAGCATTGTGTTTGTGTTTTACAGATACCTTCTGGAGCTTCCTCCAGGCCCATCAGTCCTTCCCCCCCTGCCACTCTGGGGGCCCCCATCTCACGAGGCAGCAGCTTCCTTCCCGTTGACTTCACCACCCCTGCCAGTCCCCTGGGCTGCCTGGACACCTCAGCAGCCAGGCACAGGATTGCCATAAACCCTCGCAAACAGAAAGGCTTTACCAACAAGAATCAGCAACCCCTCCAGGTAAGTGTTTTCCTGAAAAGAATCGCTCAGAAGAAGGAAATCAATGTGAATTTTTAACTATTATATTAAATAGTTTAATTTTTTTTTCTTTCTTATCCATGTTCATTTACTTCTTCTGTTGGAGAAAGGGAAACCACCTATTTTGCATCAAACCAACCAACCAAAAAAGCCTTGGAAAACTTCAGTATCATGGAAACTGAAGAAAGTACAAGTTTTGGTTTTCATTATTTAGCCAAAAAGTTGGGGGTTATGCTTCATTTGTAAAAACATTCCTGTTGTTTGAAAAGCTAGCTGTCAGTTTTGAAGAGGCTTAAGTCTATTTTTACAAGTCTAGTTCTTAACTGGAGTAGTACATTAACCACAGTGTTGGTAAATTACAAGGTGGAGGTTTTGTGTCTATGTTTTGAGTATTTATAAAAATTCATGTGTATAAAATACAATCTTTGTGCGTGATTCTTTAATTAAAAGGTCTTACTGCACTTCATTAGGTGGAGCAGCTGGAAAATGAAGCATGTATTCCTGCAACTCCAGAAAAGAAGGAAAATTCAACAGAATTACTTGAGAGTGACAAACATAAAAGTGATTGGGAAGGTAATGAAGACTTAATTGTTGCTACTTTAGGTGTTTGAACCCTGACAAGACCTACTTGAATTTTAAGTCTTTTAAAACTAGTTCTCTTTCGGTTTTATATCATAAAATCGATCCTGGCTGCTAAAGTGTTATGATGGAAAAAGTCATGTACACTTAACACAGTGGTGCTGAAGTGGTGAACTTTGAGGGCAGCATTAAAAAATACATGAGGTGAAAGCACTATGTTCAGAAGTACCTGTCCTACACAGCTGTTTGGGTCTCATTGGCTACCAAGCTGAGTTCATTAACACTAAGAAAAACCTTAACCTCAGCATTATATCTATTATGTGTGAAAGGTGACTTTGACTGGCTTGTGTTTACTGGGTCTTCCTTTGCTACTCACCCCCTTATCAACTGAATAACAGCTAATTGTCAGTAGTAACACAATTGTAAGTTGTAAAACAAATGAAATTTCTCCAAACAGCACCAAAAGACTTCTCCCTGTAGCACTGCCTTACCTGGCTGATGGTAGTGCAATGATGTTGTCAGGGCAAACTCAGGGCAAACCCAGTGCTATCAAGCATCAGTTACTGTGTGTGCAGGCACATCTAAGATATCCAGATGATCAACAACCCTGCTTGAAGCTGCAGGAGGCAGAGCTACCTGATGTTGAGGTGTCATGCTTATATACAGAGAATTTTCCACGTCATTGTAGACAGCCTTTCTAGGCATATGCATGAAGAAATGTCTAGAGGAATCTAGCTAGTAGTCTTACAATTAGGGATATGCTCAAAAAACAACTAAACAGCAACTAATTTGGTACAGACAGCAACTTTCAGTCATTCCCTGGATTCTCTGGATTAGGTATGTTCAAACTAAAAACTTTATTAGTCTTTCACTTGGACAGCCCTTTTCTAAATATGCTTTTAACAGCCTTATTTGTCAGTTAATGGTGCCCAGATGTGGGACACTCATGTTAAATGACTGCACTGTCTGGAATGAATTAGTCATACACATGGTGTTTGAATTGTAACCTCTAAGTGCACACTCTTCTCTGTTTAATACAGGATTATCAGCCCAGGTGGGACAATTTGCAAAGGGAGGCAGTTCTATGGAGACACCAGGTTTAAAAGCTCCCACTGATGCTGCTCGTGACTCTTGTGATTCCACAGCTGTGGCAGGAGGCTCCTGTGCTTTGCTGCAGGAGGATGCAAGCCTTCCCTGCATGGACCATCACCACAGAGCAGCCACTCTCCCTCTGAGACCCGAGCCTTCTCCAGTGAACCTGGAGGAACAGCACAGTGCAAAAGTGTTGCACTCTTCAGATGAGTCTGCTGATGAATTGAAAGAACACCAGCAAAGTACCAGGACTGAAGTACTTCCACTTCCAGAGCTGCAACAACTCGGAGGAGAAGCTGTTGTGTCTCCAGACATACCAGCAGCTGACTTGTTTAGCAGTGGTGTGGAAACAGAGGGCATAGATATATTGGCAAATGTGTCCTCACTAAATTCTGTGGACCCAAACATCAAAGCCCAGGAAAAGGGGGATCCACTGTTTGCTGGCAAAGTAGAAACCTGCTTGGGTTCTACTGAGAATCGTTCCAACTGTGCCGTCCCAGGTACTGCACTAAGCACTTCACAGGTTGTGGTAGCTGATTCAGAGTCTTGTGCTGGCATTGAGACAGTGGCTGTTTTGGAGCCTGAAAGCAGTTCAGTAACAAGAAATAAGAAAGAAACTTGTGAAATTATGGAATCTCAGTCACCCAAAGGCAATGCAGAAAAAAAAGTAGACACTGCTGCATCTGTCTCGGAAGCAGGTTGCATGCTACCTCGCAGTAAATTGGAAGGATGTTTTAAAGCAGAAACTGTTCCTGTTTCAAAGGGTAACAAACAGGCCAGCACATCATGCATTTCTGAAAAACTTTCCATTGGGTGTCTTGCCTCTTCGAGTTTGGCTGGCTTGAAGAGTAATATACCTTCTGATGATGACAGTAGGGAGTACCAGATAAGCAGTACAGATTCTCACAGAAAAACAGTGGAAGGCAATCAGTCTTCAGATGAAAATGTTAAAAGTCCACTGAAGACTGCTTCTGCTAAACCAGTCCGATTTACCATTGCACCAGCATGGCAAAGATCTCTCTCAGGGGGTTCAAATTCAAAGGAAGATTCTTATTCCAGAAGTTCCCCAACATCCCCTATAAGACCAGAGTTCTTTGAGGGAACGACAAAAGAGCACACACGTTTTGATGCAGTCATCCAGGAATCAGCAAAAACCAATTCAGATAGATTTGATCGAGATTGTAAGGACAGAGATCTGCATTTGAATTCTTTTATGGAGTGGGCTGACCATGAAACACAAAATGCTGAGAACCCATTTGGGGTCAGACTAAGGAGAACATCTTCTTTGCTAAAATACCAGAGTGAAAACCGTGTAGAGTCTCCAAAGCTGATCCCCTCAGCTGTTCCCATTGCTTCCTCTGCTTCAACCAAGGAGGATCAGAAATTGATGGGAACTGGGAAGCCACCTCCAGGCCTTCCTGTCAGCACAAAATCAGTTGTTAAAAAGCCTGATCTCCTAGAAGACAAAAATCCCCCCAAGACCAGATCAGAAGAAGCGGCAAAGAAGCAAAATGGTCATAAACCTTCAGGTATTTATGCTGTATTTTTAACCAGACATTGTAGAAAACAGTGGTCATGTAATAGGCTTGGCAGAGTGGCAAACAAAAGATAAAAATCCTCTTGATGAGGACCAAATTCAGCCTTAAGTTCATCAGCACTATAATTTAATTGGCTTGATGATTTGGCCAGTCAAGAGAATTCTTGGCTTATCTTAATGAGGGGTGTGTTCCAGCAAGAATAACAACAATAGCTTGAGGGCTATATCTGAAACATTTCTGGTACGAGGTACTTGTGCATATAGTCAGAGTTTTAACACAGTTTTTTAAAACTTACTGCTATTTGGTAGTTAATAATTCAGACTGCATCTGCTCAAACCTTAACTAGGAGTTGCATTAGGTGTGATTACTTTTTTTTCTACAGTGACTTAATTTAAAATATTTTAAAAGTGACAAGGCAGCCTGTATTTTACTGCCTACATGAAAAAATCATGTTTAGCATATTAATTTAGTCTGCAATATAAGGATGTTTCAAAGACAAAATCCGGTTCACAACGACCTTAGTGGGAGTTCTGCCATTGACTTAAACGGAAGCGGAGTCAGGTCAAAAACTCCAGAATAAACAGGAAAAAGCAGTTATTGGCAAGGACAAAATCATCAGGGAAGGTAATTTCATCTCCACAGTGTTCAAAGAGTATTACAGATGCTGAAGGATTTAAAACATGGAACACTAGCTTTAGGCTGACTTGACCTAAATCCCTTCTTTACTTCAAAAATGCTTCTTTTGTAGAAAAAGTCACTCCATATTTGGAAACTGCTTCCTCTGAACCAGCTTGGGTCTCCATGGCAAAGCTAAAACAAAAGGGTTTCCAGGACCACGCTCTTGCCAAAGAACATAAAGCTGAAGACAAAGCTTTGACCAAAGTGGATCAGGAGGAGGTAGAGTACCAAGTAATGTTGCATGGGTGTGAATCCTGCCCTAGGTTGCCTGGGTGCTTTTGCAAACTGTTCAATGTCATCTTCGTGGGAGGTGTGTTGTGAGCACTACCCAAAGAAAGATTTGCAGGGCTGGCCTCTAAAAACACTGAGGCAGACAACTGATGCAAGTGAGCAAAGACACATGTGACTACACTGTCCCAGTGATTAGTTTCAGAACTCCTGTATGTTCCTTTGCACTACTCAAACCCAAACATTTTTAGAGCTTGCTTATTGCCCAGAATGTATTTATGTAGCCCAAGAGCTGCTTTGAGCTGTATTAGCTTCCTCACTGCCTTCTCCCTCCCTCCCACAGGATGTCCCCAGCCATCCTTGTCTGGCTTTTGCTGCATTTCCACAGTCAGGTTTGAGATGTTGCCAGGGTGAGCTTTATGAGTGCCAGTGGCTGGTGGTTCAGTTGCATTCTTTTCTTCTCCCCTCATGCTGTAGCAAGGGATCTGTGCTAGTGAAAACATATTGAAGAAGAATCTGCCTTCCAGCTTGAGCTCTCAGGACAAGAAAATGCTAATGAAGACCAGTGTGTCTGCAGCAACAGGTATTCTTTTTCTTTACATCTATACATAGTGGCTACGGTTTATACCAGTAAGTGGTGTGGGTGGCAGGTGATAGGGGAAGATAGATCCATTTTTATAATCAGCACACTTTATATAAGGCCTGTTCAGAGTACAGTTTGTGTATAAGTCAACATAATGGCTTGCTCGTTCAGAGAAAGCAAGTGAGGAACTTTTATCTCCACTGCCAGTTCAGGAATGGCATATAAACAGTCTGGTGATTTATTACCGGCCAAGGTCAGTACTAAAGAATAGCAGCTGAAGTTGGAGAGTGTCCAGAAGAGAGCAGCAAAAAAAGGTCAGGACTTCTAGACCTCCAGTCAGCCAGGAAATACTGATGGAAGGGGATTTGTTTAGTCTAGAAAAGACAATTCAATTTTCTGTAGAGGCCAAGACTAGTCTTTATGACCTTTATGAGCTTAAAATGCACCAGGGGATGTTTAGCTTAGATGTTAGGAAATACCATCTAATAACAAGAGTGGTGAAGTGCAGAAAAGCGTGGCTTGCATACAGAGTGTGTGCAGCTTCCATTGCTGGATGTGTTGAAGAGATAAACACGTATCAAGAATAATTTAGGCAGAGTGGGTTTCACCCTCAGGTGAACAGAGGCTCGATGGCCCCTTTCCTGATCTGTTAGCTGTGTTTCTGGATAATAAAGATGCAGGGGAAGAGTGTGACTCAGACATCGTGACTCACATTACCTCTTCCAGGGCTTCTGCTGGGCTGCAGCTTATCCCTCCCTGCTTACTCAGTGTGGTGCCAAACCTCCAGCTACATATAGATAAGCTGGTTCTTCAGCTGTAAAAGCATATTGTGCCAGCTGAAAGCTATTGATTTCAGATACTGCCTAAGAAGATGAGAAATGCCCCACTGTGTCAGAGCTGTGGCTTTTCTGTTCCAGGTTCCTGTTGCTGACACAGTAGGAGATGCTGTCTAGAGAGAGCACATGCACCTGGCCACTTTTCCCTTGTAATCCGCCAGCATCCAGAGTTGTTGTGTTAGAGACTTTAGGTGGTACTCTGTGGTGCTCCCTGTAGTAGTTGTTTTTAGAGCTGTTATCCACTTCTGAATCTACAGGTTCTACAAAATAAGCTTTCTCCCTCACTACAGATATCTGGCTGGCTCAGGATGTGTGCACCAACACAGAAGCTCTGATGGCGGTTGCCAATTATCTCTGTGTGACTAACATAATATAGCTTTTAGAAAGGGTGCTGTTACAAGCCAGCTTTGTCTTATGCTTTTAGGTGCAAAGTGAGAGATGAAATGTAAACAGGCCAAGATTTTTGCTGGGATCGAAAGGCTGGCACAAGCTGACCAGATTTCTGTTTGTTGAATCATCTAAACCTTGGAAGCCAGCAACCTTCAGTCAAAATTCAGAACTTCACAAGCAACTCTGCTTCTCCTTTACTAGAACTTACACTCTTTGTGGTCCTTGCAGCAGAATTACAAGTTTTTGTGCATCACCTCTTCCTAAGAATTGGCCCAGTTTCCTGACATTTGATAACTGTTTCCTCGCCCCCAGAGACAGCATTTATAGGCATATTCTAGTGTTCCACACCTTGAACATCACGAGAAGCTCTGACTAGTGCTGATGTTTATGGAAAACACTGCTCCTCTGCTGCTTGCAAAACCATGCCCTATTGTTTAGGAAATGTTCAGCACTGTCCATGTGTGAGTAGGAAAGTGGGAATCCCAAATGTAACCTCCCCTTTATTTGATTCCCATTAGCACAGCCAGCAATTTGGTTAGTTGAAGGTGCTGGTGGTGAACAGGATGTAGATTTAATATCCAGAGGAGTTATTAATTTGGATCATGCTTTTTGGCATATGTTAACTGTTAGCAGTTTTCTTAATGACTGGTTGAGGTTTTCTGTGTGATCCACACAAGCTGCATGCAACAGCAAGAGCCAGGACAGCTCAAGGTCAGCTAAGTTTGGAAGAGAATTCCAAGACATCAGTTCCTTACTTTAATAGAGTGTTGTTACTGCTGCATGACAGCCCATGTCACAACCAAGGGAAGTTTCCTCTTGCTCTCCCACCTCACCTTAAGCTCCTTGAGGTTGGTCTCAAAGCCTGTCTTCCTGCAAATAGGAACGAGCCACTGTTTTGGGATTTTGCTTTACCTTGTGGTGTTGAGACCATGCAAACAGTTTTAGAGTCACTTTTGCTTATTACAAAGAAGGAGGTCTTCCAAAATGTGGAAATTAATTGTCAAAATAAAAATTTCAGTAACACCTAAATTCCTACATCTTCTTAGATACTTCTGAAAGTCTGTTGTATATGTAGAGCTGCAGCCTGTTTTTAATGAATAGTGTACTTCCTCCAGTATTCCTAAGTACAGTTTGCCTCTTGCAAGAACTACCAACCAGCCAAAATTTTTGAAAGACAAGGGACCTCCTGAGTAGAAATAGGGAACTACTTTGGCTCTGTTCAGGAGTGTGACTGATGGAGCTGATGGATATTTTCCATTGATTTCAGCTCAAGCAAGATCAAGCTTCTTGTACTTAACATGGCTTAAGTCCACATGTGGCCCCTGTTGTGCTGGAGCATAGCAGCCTCATCATACCTGCCTCACACCACACACAGACTAGTCAAGTATGAGGAAAAAGTCTGAATTTTCTTAGTTTGACTGACACAGAAATGAAGTACTGCCTGGATTGAAATGGATGGAGAGAGCATGATGATGAAAAGACTTGTGAACCATATCTGAAGAATGAGAGCTGCATTCTCTGAAGCCCCATTCTGGGCTGTCTGTCTGAAGACATTAATTTTGAAAAATTTCAAATAAGATGAATGGAGGAGGCCTTTTCTAAATAGGCACTCAAAGCCATACAGGGAGCATTATCTGTATTCCTCATTCCTTTGTGAGGATGACAGGCTTCTGTCAGGCTGTATCAAGAGGAACACCTAGTCCTACCTTTTTGGCTTAAAAGTCCAAGAATATAAAGCACTGGTTTGATCCCTACCTAGTATTTAATAATATTGCTGCAGCAATATTTGTGCCAGCAGTGAAGACTGAAAAAAAACTTTAAGTCTTCTCAGTGTTGAAAAACATATACCAGTTACTTTTAACTCCACAGCAAGCCTGGGGTGATCCTTATCCTGCAGATATTTTGCTTCCATTTTCATGTGTACTCAGGAGTTTTATTCCTGGATTTTCTTGCACTCACAGAGCAGAATTAGTCTGTGGAACTCCTTGCTGTGCACTTTAATGGAAGTCAAGTGTTTGAAAAGATTAAGAAATTAATTAGCCGAGAATATGAATTAGAAAAATGACTGGTGCTATAGTCTCCACATGCTTGAAGAATTTTGAAGAATTTCTTCATTTATCAGGGCTTAGACACTTGCTGTTGGGACTGAAGAGAAGATTCTTATATGGGCATATTACTCACTAGCAGCTTGCTATCAATTTTCCTGTTGCAGTAGCTGATCCTTTCGATTGCTGTAGCTGGACCAGACAGTGCCAGAGATAACAAATCTTCTGACTTATTTGTGATTCACAAGCATTTCGGGCTGCAAAACAATTGCTTTAGAGATGAGGAAATATTACTGGCAGAAATGGAGTCTTTAGCCTTCTGATGAGTGATGGGTATCTTCTTGTTGGCAGGTAAAGCTGAACCTCTTTCTCAGGAAGCATCTGTGATTCCTGCTGTTGAAAAGGAAGCAAGGCACTCCTGTAACCTGCCAATGACACCCTGCAGTCCTGCTGAACCACCGTGGCTGTCCCTGGCCAAGAAGAAAGCCAAAGCATGGAGTGAAATGCCCCAGATTGTACAATAGCAGATGACAGGAGCATCCTTCTTTGTATTGCCAATAGCTGCATTAACTCCATTTAATCCCTTCTTTACTGTGACCATTTTTTTGAGAAATTAGAGCCTTAAAGCTTTTGATCAGACTGTTGTATGTAAATATACGACAAAGAAATGCCATTGCAGGCTTAATTTGATGTGTTAGGAAACTGGACATTTCCTACTACCAAACACTAGGAAAACTTGATTAATTTTTACATCCTTACGCATCGATGGTGATGTTCTAAAGAGGACCTGCTTCAGGCTTTTGAAACATTTCTCTAGCAAAATATGTTTTTAAAGTTTCTTTTAAAGAAACTCTTTCTTTTAAAGACCATACAGTATTTTGTGCAGTTTCTTTGAGCTAAGAAATTAATGTATGCTATAAAATAGATACAATTCTGGGCACTGACGCATCATGACTCATGGGCATTGATGTCATCACACTTCTTTCTCTAATGCTCTGGGATGGGCAGTCTGACTTTGCTTCAGATTGTTAATGGATCTGCTTTGTGATAGCTGTGAGATCTAAACACATTATGAGTTAAAGCAATTCTGGCTTTTGTGTGGTTTGAAGTCACAACGCTTTGGTCTTGGTGCTTTGCTCACAGATACCCAGTGGAATGGCCCAGAGCCACACATCCATTCTCTCCCTTGCACTGGAAAACCATCACGCTGTAGTGTATGCTCTGCTTTTGGTTCCACCTTTGGAAATCTGGGATAATTTAGACATTCTGCTAAAAGAATCCATTCTTTAATTATGGCAAATGGTGATTTTTTGTTGTGTGTGAGATTCCTCAGCCAATTGTCTCTCTTAAAGAGTGTGTTGGGGATGAGAACTCTCTGCTCCTTAGAAGGTGGCATCTTGTTTTCAAGAAGTGCCACCCTCTATGTTCATATGGATATGTATTTAGTCAGTGGTATTTAATATTAGTGATACAAGGGGCATCTGCTTTCCTTCTCGTCTCCTCAGTCTTTAATCTGTAACTCAACATCAGTCTGAGAATGTGCAGCTGGGGCAAGACTATTCTCTCAGGGCCTGGCTTTGCAGTCACTTAAACTGACAAAAGTTTTGCTATTGGCTTTGAAGGACACAGACATTTGAAAAAGAAGCTTTGTAAAATGATGTTAGTGGCATAAGTGGCAGTAGCACTTAATGGTCCTTTTCAGTTCTTACAGCATTGCACATTACATAGCTTTTGTTTACAGTCAGTGCAAGATTTGAAGGCTGACTTAGATGATGGACTGTTTTTAGCTGGAAAGTTGGTAGGTATTTTTAAGGATAATAATATCTATAGATAGGATTAACTGCAAAATGAAATAAATTGCTTTCAGATCAGCTCAAGCAAGATTTTAATCTTCCAGTCTTGGCCTGAATTTAATAAGTAGCTCTTGCAATTTGAAAACAGTATTAATTATGAGGTAGACAGTGATTTTTTAAATTTTTTTTTCATATAGGTGAAAACTTACCCAAGTAGGCTCAGAATCTGTAGATACTCTTTATTCTGGACTAACACCAGAAAGAGTAGGAGTTTCACATTGACTTGGTAATCAATGGCTATTTTATTACTTGTTTTTCTCTGCTTTAGGAAGCATATCTTCTCTTACAAAGAACTGAACATTTGTATTTCTCTGAAACTTTTGACTATAATGTAAATGAACGTACTCAACTTTGATTCCTGAAGTTTTGTACAGCTGCCATCCCATCAGAAGCTTACTGACCCTGTGAAATATGGGCATTTCTATATTCAGTAAACTCTCTTCTCTTTTTATTAATGTGGATTGTGATCCTTCATCCAAAGTACTGCAAATGATACCATAATCTCTCTTTCCCTGTGTTTGCTTTTGATCTTAATACTGTTCCTGTCTTTTATGTTTGGTATGTATATATGTTTTTGTAATCCTTGTCTTGAAGGAACCCTGTTTGTATTCCATTCCCGTATTTGGTTTACTATTAAATGCTGTTACCAGTGATGATGGTATAATTTCTGGGAAAAAAAGAGGGATGGATGGCCCTCATTCATTAAGGAAAAAAGTAAAAAAGAGGTCTTTGGTCAATATAGACTCTAAACATGGGATACTGCAGAGATTTTGTTTTGAGGTGATTTTGTGTGATCTAAGACTGATCAACATGGCTGCTCAGACCAAGAAACTTTTCTAAATCTAGCTATTTAGCAGTTTCAAAATATCACCAGAGAGCTGATGGCTCTCCTTTTGTTCTGGAGTTGTCGCTCCTCCAGTGAAGGGTTGGTTTGAAGGTAAGCACTCACTGTTGGAGGAAGCCCAGAAAATACTTCTTCAAATGTGTTCAAACAAGCTGCTCTAAAACATTTTGGAGGTGCTTTAAAAAAGAAGGAAAACACAAGAGAATCATGTGATGTTACATTTGAAATTCACTTGCATTCTGGATTTCTGAAATTAATGTTTTGAAGTTTCTCTCTTCAACTGAGGGAATAAAAAGCACATAGAGAAAACATCAAAACCGAGTCTCTGGAGTATCAGGGATTTATTGATGCATTTATAAAAGTTAGTAACTCTATTAGCAGGATTTTGATTTCCTGTTGTCCAAGTGTAGTTTTCACTTGTAGATCAGTAAAAATAACTAACATAACAATCACCCTTTGGGTGGTTGTTTCTAGACACAGTCACCGTCTTTGAAAACGAGCTGTGTTGAAGTGCAGAGTTCGTTGCAGAACGTCACTGTGAGGTTTTGTGCCTCGGGATCTGTAGCAGAGGATGTAGAAATCTGTCCCTGAAATTCCTTGTGCACAGTCCAGCGACCGGGGCTTGGCTTTGGTGCTGCTGTGTGACAGCAGAGGGTGCTGGAGCCTTCCCCGAGCGGCGCAGAAGCTGCTCAGTGTTGGAGAAGGCGGATTTCAGCGTGGTTGTAGGTGCACTGTTAAAGTAAGGGCAAAGCACTAAACACTGGCCCTTCTCATGCTAAAGTTTGGACAGAGAGGGCCCCCCTAACATATTACGTTATGTCTTTTTAAGGGCTGCAGTCTAAAATAGTGAGTGTAATTTGTTTTGAAGCATTACAGCAGAAATTCTAAGCTTAGGGAAGCTGTGACTCCTGAGTTTGTGCCACCTGCACTGCTAAGTGCTTTTGAGATCAATACAGGAAGGACATTAGCCTGTGGAGATACTCTATCCTTTAGAACTGCTCCTGGAAGATGATACATCTGAAGGATACAGGTAATGAGAGATGTGATTAGCAGCCTACTAAAGAAAGCAAACATTTTTCTTTGTCTTTTCCTCCAGGGTGTGTTAACCTACCCTACAATTTTGTTAGAGATTTAATCAGGTTATAAGATTTGACAAACTTGTCTCATCAGCCATCGCCAAAATATTAATAATGATGTTGAACCTCTTGTATTTAGGGAATCTGAACACCTGTTTAGGATTCTGCCCTTGACTTCTTGCCTGCTGTAGTAGTTGAATTCTGCCTGTTCTATGTTGTCAGGAAGTATTGGACCCAAAGTATCAATATTTGTTACAGGCTACAGCCTGGGTTAGCTGTTGATGCAGAGGTTCACTGAAACCTCTGTTTTTCATTGAAAATGAATTTTGACTTTTATGGAAGTACGCAGGTGAAATAAACTGTAAATTCTAGGCTTGGAACACAAACCCATTCCTCTGCCTAGAACAAAAAGCTTGTTCAGGTATTTCCAGCTGGATGGTTGAAGGGGCATGGCTGGGTTGCAGTGAATGACGGTTCAAGTTGAGAAACAACAGGCTTAGAGTGGGAAGCTTCAATTCCAATTTTTCTTCCATAGTGGGATGGGTCTAAGCCCAAGGAAAGGTAATGAAAGGGGCCTTTAAGTAGTGGCTCTTCGTGCATCTCTTCTCTCTGCACATGAGGCAGCAGAATGTGATGTGTTCTTGTAAAGAGTGGAAATACATCAGAGGTGCCCACTGCCACCCACAGCTTTTTTTTTTCCTTCTTTCATTTGATACAGTCCATATACTTCCACTTCATTTGGCCCAGGAGAGGTAACACTTCTTTACCAGACCTCGTTCTTTGCTCTGAACAACATTAAGCAGGTGAGCACCATGACTGCACTGCAAATCAAAGCTGGTTTTGACCTGCTGGTCAAGTCCACAGCAGCACAACACTTTAAATGGAATTTCTGTGTAATCTGTGTGTTAAAAATGCGGCTTCTCAGGAGTGAGCTAAGCCAAAGCTTAGCAGCTTCCTCTGTCTTGAGGGGCAGATTATTGACTGGAAAATGTGAGATGCTATTTTTATTCTTATTGTGCTAGGAGTGATTTAAAAAGAAGCTATTTTAATAGCTGTTTATTTTTTAGAGGCAGTTCAAAGAAGAAAAATCTAGAGGCAGATTATCTAAACAGGATTATTAACTGTCAATTCTTAGACTGATCTAAACCAAGTTAGTCACTAAACAAGAAACAGGTATGGAAATGCCTGAAGTGTGGAGTATTTTATTTATATAATTTTGTATGATGTAGAAATAAAAAGGCAGCAGGAAGGGATTGATTGACATAAATAACCTACATGGAAAAGGTTGTTTGGTATCTGAAACTCTTGTTCCAGCCTTTCTTCTCTCTGCCTTACAATATTTCACTTCTCTCTCTAAGCATTCTTACTTTTCATTTGCGGGATCAAAACTGATTTTTACTTAACCTGTTTTGTAGTCAGCCATATTTTACAGAATTTAGATGAAAAGCTGACAAGCCCATGATCACATACCTGTCAATAATGGCAACAGTGTCTTGTTCAAAGTTCATCCATGGTTAAGCTTCATTTTCCCTATTACACCATTCAGACCTCAAATTAGTTTTGATTTGCAGGTATTTTTTCCAACACAGAAGGGTGAGGTTGGCTGCTTTAAAATTAGAACCTGTACACAGTGCTCAGGAGTATGTTTCTGTGGCATTGAGGTAACTTTTTCCAAGTTACACAATGAGCTCACTGTAGCAACGGCAGCAATGTATGGGAAAGGGTTGAAGTCCTGGGGCTGTGTTGTGTTTCCATAGAGTTTAAATTCCATGCAGCAGCCTTCCCTAATGGTGTCATTGGCACTGCTGAGAGCTGACAAAGCAGGAGGAGATGTTGCTGGCTGGCTCTGTGTGTCGTTCAGGCTGTGCTAAATGCCAGCATCACTGCTGACGTGGGCAGGGGGGTAAAGTGACAGTCACGGAGAAGAGGTGGAAGGGTGACGTGCACCCCAAAGGTGCAGCATTTTACCAGTTGTGCCTGTGGGATGAAATAACTTCACTGGACTTTGTGAGCTGTGGAGGTATGTTTTATTCATGCAGGAGTAAATAAAGTGACATTTCTGTCACAGCTAGATGTACAAATTAGGATATATCTACATTAAACTAGGGCTGTGTTTTAAACACAAGAAGCATTTACTCGGTTTGGATTCTGAGTCATACATATTTCAAAGAGGAGGAATAAATATCTGTTTTAGTAGAGCATTTAATTTGTAAAGGGAGTTCTACCCAAAGATGAGTGACCTGATCTGTAGTTGCATGAAAAGAAATCAGAACAGTGTCTCATTTTATGTTTTAATTTCCATTTTGATAGAACAATTTATTACATAAGCATCCTTAGTGTTATGATCCCTTTTAAAAAATAATTGTCTCCTTACTTTGCATTGTTTATAAAATAAGAGCTTTGGCTGTTAGAAGTACTACATATGGTGGTAGAACAATTATGGGGAATATGCACATTGCATGTAGAATGCTAGGAGAATCAACATCACTTCTTATTTGCTATTTATTTAATAGTTTCAGAGTATGACTTGCTACTAAAGCACAAATTCTGCAAAGTCCTCTAGCATGGATCAGTATGGGGTGGGGCTTGGACTGACCCCGTGGGACCTGTAGGAAGCTAGACTGCAGGTCTAGTCCTGCTCTTGACTGGACACACTGGAAATTGGATTTGGCTCCTTTAAGAGATGTTTAAGCAAAGTGAAACAAAAACTTTTAGAAAAGTATGGGGGTTTTTTGATAATCAACCATGTCATGCAAATTCAAACAACTTGGGGGTTGAAATGGCATGGGTTGATGTGACAAAGTGTAATGTTGCAATCTCAGGTCCAACTACCCTTGAATGGGGGGAAAGTTGGGTCTTACCCCTTACTCCTGGGAATCCAGGTCTGAGTGACTCTGGGGCTGTGATTGGTCTAACATCTCTAGGAGGTGTGTTTGGCTCCGACTCGCTGAGTGTGAAGGTCTTCACTTATTCCTAGGTAATGTACCCCAAAATGGTGTTATCTGAAGGATCCGATGACATCGATCAGAAGTTCCAAGCAAATGCATCTTCTCTAAAGCCAAGTTTGATAAGTCACTTCTGAGAGTCCTTTAAATCCAAACGAGGAGTAGCTGCTCCATGCAGTGTGTTTGCGTCCATGCCAGCAGGCATCCTGCTCCACAGTGCATTTGGCTTTATGTTGGGACAGAGATTCAGAGAAAGAAATGTTTGTGCAGCTTGAGTTGAGTGAGCTGCAGCCAGTCATTGTCCAGATGGGACCTCTGGTGTGTTCCATGGAATGTTTAATTAGTGTAATTCAGTGGGTTTCCTACAGCACAG
This sequence comes from Neopelma chrysocephalum, assembly GCF_003984885.1. Lineage (NCBI taxonomy): Eukaryota > Metazoa > Chordata > Aves > Passeriformes > Pipridae > Neopelma > Neopelma chrysocephalum. Next base: position 1,683,314 of record NW_020897734.1, read on the forward strand.
GTGTCCTTACGACTGCAAGACACTGATTTGGCCCAAAACATTTGGTTCACATGTAGCAAAGGTCTCATTTGCAATTTCACCAAAGTCACTGGAATTGACAGGAATTGGGTGGAAATGTGATTTGTTTATGCTAGTTTGTATCTTACTTCATCCTTTTTCTTGTGGATTTCTCCTTTGAAGGCAGTAACTCAGAAGTGAGAGCGTACAGACACACTGCCATGACTAATTCTTTTTTAGAGCACTCCATTCCTTTAGAGAGACCCCTGGTGGCCTAGTGGTTAGCGTGCAGGACTTTCACTGCTGCGACCACGGGTTCAAATCCCGGTCTCCTGGCCTGATGGAGGTCGTTAGCCCTGTGTGGCCATCCATCTATGAGAAGGACACTCTAAACAAAACCTACGTCCTGAGGACCTCACTGCCATTGTCCAAGCTTGCTTGGCCCCGGCAGATGAACCTTAGGATTAAAGGGTGGGCTCAGTTCAGCGCAGGCTGTGTCTCACCTAAAAAATCCATTGCGCAGGCTGGAAAGGTAAAAGACCTTTCCCCAAATCTTCGTTTGCGAAGATGGGCCATTATTATTCCTTTAGAAAGACAGTTTGTACCTCTGAAAAGCTAATGGCATAACACAGGGGGCTGGGATGGAGGGGTGAGATACCTAAACCCCTCTGTGGGGACTTCAGGTGTGCCAGAGCCCATTCTCCTTCCTGCTTCACCTTCTCTGCCCTGGCCAGGAATCTGAAGCCTGGCTTAGGTGCAGTGGGGTGAACCAGGAGGCTGGTGTGTCCAGCCCCAGCCCAGCTCTGGGGCTGCTCTGGGCACCGGAGTCCCACGGCCTGAGCCAGCCTCGGGCTCCTCCTGCAGGATCGCGGCAGTGCCGATGCTGACCGGGAGCCACTCGTGCCCTTCCCAGCCAGGATCAGTGTCTCGGCTTCCTGCAGACACTCTGCAGGCGGCTGCGTCTTGCAGGCGCAGAGCCTTGACATTTATTTACTCTCCCCTAGTGTTTCCCTTGCTGTGCTGACGTAACCAAGGCCATTGCATAATAACCCAGTCTTCAAAATTACTTTCTCATAGCTTTTACCATGTGAAAGAAGTTGAGCCAACAATGCTGGTGGTGTCCAGAGCCAGAGCTGCTGGAACATCTGATTCCTTTGCCTCAAAGAGGCAGCTTGTCAGTCTTCTCCCTCTGTTTAATAATGGGAATTTCAGAAGTGTGTGCACACGCTTTTGTATTAACTGAACAGATAAAACCAACTATTTTCCAGACAGAACTCATACTTTTACTAGACTTTTGTGTTTGTTTTTATTAACAGTATGGGTCTGTAACCACAGTACTGCAGCAAAGATTTTTTATTTCAGGGAGTGACTTAAACAATAACAGACTTCATGCAATTTTCCAAAGAAATGTAAAATAACAGGAAGGATTTCAGTGCTAAGTGGCACTTTAGGCTTTCTTTCAGATCTTAGGAACATCTCTGTCAGAAAAGAACAAATAGCTACAGCCAATGGAATTAGTTTGTTCTAAATAAGATTATAATTCGGCCATTCTGTTTCTGCATTGCTCAGAAATAAATTTCAGTAAACAGCTTAAAGTCAAGTCTCCTCCTAGCTATGCCAGAACTACGCAGAAGTGGGAGGAAATTTCCCCAAATTCACACTGTCTGATAGTAGTCCACAGTGAAAAAATTGTTGAATAAATATCTGTGTTTCCTAGGTAGCCCTTTCAGAACTTGACTTGTAATTAACAGCTGTCTCTCACTAAAAATACTATTTTATTGGCGTGCTTGACTCCCTCTATGTCACTGCAGACATTTCTTCCCTGAACTTTCCCCAAGTGGGAGATTTCACAGGCCAACCACAATTGAATTGGTGAGGTGGCACCAGGCTGGGTCCCACCACATGTCACCTGTCCTGCAGCTTTGCTGATGTGATGTGGTGCCTCTGGTGTAATGGCAGGTGTGATCCACCTGACCCGGAGAGGAAGGAGGGGAAGCTCACATCTCCCTGCCAAACAGAGTGTTGGCATTTCCATGGGCACCCACAGCCCCCTCTTCAGTTATGTTTGCATTGATGGTGGACCCCAAGTAGAAAGGGACATTTTGAGTTAGATAGACATTCTCCAGAGTTCAGTAAGAACTGAGGTTGTGGTTCTGTGTGTTGTGGAACTCTAATTCAGATGTGCTGCTCTGGTCCAAATCTGGACCTGAATTCCCCCAAAGCTTGGGGATATTTGGAGGACTGTTTTTGCTCTTAAACCCGTGCAATCTTCTCATTCTTATAAGCAGTGTTCATTTTGGACTCACTCTGTTAATATACAGCCTAATAGCAGCAGCTATCAGCACATAATCATAAATATTTCTACTAATAGCCCAAGCCTGACATTCTGACTTAATTAATCTGATTATGTTTAATCATAAATTGTAGTAATGCTTTGGACATATTTTTTAACTGGTGAGGCTGCTAATCAGTTTTGCAAAATTGGCATTCACTGGACTAGGGATTTACCTTGCTTGAAGGCAATATTAATCCCTGGCTAAAAAGATGACTGTCTTTGCTCTCTTTGTATTTCTGGAATCATCAAACTAACCCTTTTTTTTTTTTGGTAGTGCAGTGAAGTATATATTATTATTCATTTGAAATAAATCAATTTATGGGGAATGGTTCATCTACTATATGAAAAATAGTTTTGAGATAGGTCTTGATTTATTTTGGCTTTCTGAAGTCTTTGATCAGTTAACAGCTGAGTGCTTAAAGCACAGAAATGATAGCTAACCTGATGGACTTGTGACCTTTTATTGCCATGGAAGCAGCAAAGTGCCTGTGTGTCTAATGCTGACAGGCCAACTTTGTGTAGCTGGGAAGGGCTGAAAATAGGAAGTTGGTTTCCATTTTGGTTTCCCAGAGAACTGTGTGTGTTATGGCTCCAAGGAAGGCAAGGAGCAGACATAGAGCTTTTGCCTTGTTTTTTAGATGACATCCCACTTTGCTCTTACTTGTTACTTCGTCTAATGATGTTTCCTGGAATGTAAAATTTCTGCGAGTTTGCCTTTGAGCACTGGTTTTCTGTAGAAGTTTGTGCAGCATCTTTTATGCTCTGGTGAGACAAGGCTTTGTGAGACATGCAGGACTTGTGGATGGTTAACTTGGACCAGTGTGAAATGATGGTTCAGTGCCTTTGCTGAACTATCACTGATGCAAACTGCCTCCACAGAATAAACCTGATTCTTAAAACTTCTCTTAAAGGATTGAGGAAAAAAGTTGGTCTCTGGCAATGAAATGCCGTTTTTATTTTAGGCATCTCAGTGTATGAGTGAGGAAGTAATCTGATTAGCACATTTGCTAGAGAAATGAACCAATGGGAAGGTGAAAATATTAATAAAAGATAGTTGATTTATACTCAAACTGGCCTTTAAATTTGCAATATATGCTGTAAGAACATGCTTATATAACCTCTATTTCTATTCATAAAGGTTTATGTGGGTCTATATTGAATTATGCATTTAAAATTAATCCACTGAGGCAGCCCACTGAGATGCCACTTCTCATTTAGTAACTGCATTAAGGACTTTGTGCTTCATTTAGAAACTGTGAGAAGCTTGCTTTGTGCTGTGGAGAGGCACTGACCTGCCAGATTCAGACTGGCTATTATAGGGGGTTTAAAACAACCATCTCTCCATCTCTCTCTTTCTGAGTTACCAGTAAAACTCTATTCTTGACTCGTGTGACCTGACTCATGCAGCTTGGCTGAACCTGACAGACCCAAAAGATTCGTGTCAGATTCTTAGAAAAGATTATTGAAGATTTTCTTCAGAAGTTGGGAACAGCTGATTCTGCCTTTCCAAGGCCATGGGGACCCAGAATGAACAGACACACACATTGGGGTTTTATACCAGTGGCTGTAATTCAAATTTATTAAGTGTCTTGTTTGTGTAGCTTTCCAGTTCCTCAGACATTGCAAAAGGGTCAAGAGCTCTCCTGGATGTTTATGTGGATTTTTTTTCTAAGAAATCTTAGACTCTTAGTTCTTCTGATTGGCATTCTCCAAAGTGCAATTTTGCCTCTAAAATGGCTGCAGAATGGTGTTCTGAGGCTCTGTGTCTGAATTAAACTTTTTAACCTTAAAAATAAAAGCATACCAGTTCTGCATATCCACACTGTGGCGTAAAATACAAATTGACATATCTACAGGCCCTATCTGATTGACCACAAAAAATGACTTGTTTTGGGAATGATTGCCTTTATTGACTCTGGGCAAACCTGTTGTCTTCCTATCCTGTTATTCTTGTTATCGTTTTTATTATTAAGATAACGCTTTGTGACCTTAGTTTAAAAAAATTATGAAATACCTAGCAAGACTTTTGGTTTGTATTTCTCATTCTCTGAACTGTGCTTGTACTGCCAAAGTATTCAGGTGTCTTCTGAGTATTTAAGAAGTTAATTCTGTGAATACTGAAACTGAAGGACTTTGCTCTCACACGAAGTTGTGCACCTTCTCTTCCGTATTTTCCACCACATTGGTCCCCAATTCCTTGTGTTATCTACTCCACGTTGAAGATAGTCCAGAGCCACCTGGAAGCTCACCACCTTCTCTGTGTGTGCACCTGCATGTTGGGTGACTGGCTGGCAGTTTCAAATTTGGAAGGAGGTGGTAGAAATGGCAAATAAATTGGTTAAAAATCAGCCATCTGGTTCAAAACTTGTCAGAGGGGATGGATGGGCAGGATCATACTGTAAGTGAAGATTCTGCAGAAAACCAGGCTAAAAGTATAAACAGTTGTAAGAAGAACATTCCCTCACTTTTATATTCTGTCTCCCTTTACAGTCAGCAAACAGAACAACTTGTTCAGTTTGCTGCTTTATTTTTGTGTGAGAGAATTAATATGTGTGATTTACTAGAGGGAAGCTAAGTTGAAGAAAAGGATTTTTATGTAAGTACAGAAAGTGCTTATTCCCCTGATCATTTTTATCTGCTATGGGATTAAATTCCATAGTCTAGATTCAGCTGCTATAAAAATCTTATCTCTTGCATGTATGACTGTGCTCTACTAGATGAGAGTTTCAGTGCTGCAGGGTGTCGTGCAGCCAAGCCCAGAGAGGACTTCGACTATCAGGGTAGACACTTTAAATAAGATGCAGTAGGTAAGGTAAATAACATTTATATATAATGACTTTATTTTAAAATAGTCTAGCCTTTGCCGGATCTGTGACAAAATTAAGAGTAATATCCTCGAAGTTATTTGGGTGTCTCATTAATGCAATGGAGAAGTGAGTATTTGGGGATCTGAAGTTAAATTAGAAAACAATGAACGTCTTGAGGAAAGTATTATTTAAGACTACAATAGATCTTTCTTTAAGTCTCACCATTTTCAGAATCTCTTGCAGGTTTATTTTTGTTTAGATTAATGGTAAATAAGATCATCAAATTAAATGTTCGTTTTAATTTGTGAAAAGCAACTGGTTGCATAACTGTCGAGTTATGAAACCTATATTTTTGTCCTCTGCATCCTGAACATCTGTGGCCTATATTTAATTGTAGTTTTTATCTTCGATTTGAAGAAACAATGTTTAGCCTGAAGACAAAAGTGATCTATGTAGTGAAATCAGCTAAGTAGTGTGGCTGAGTCTCACTTGCTAACAGAAAATGCATTTTTATACATGTTCTAACTTAGAAATTGTATTCATTTGATAGTTTAAGTACAGTTAGAATACTCTGCTGTTCTGAGCAATGTGAAGAGTGGAAGTATTAAGATACAGAGGGATTGTAACTCAAGAGGAACAGGTACATAAGGGTAGAAATGTGGGGCCATATTGCAGCATCAATTTTTAAGCAGAAATCTGTACTGACTCAAGTAGGAAGTAATTCTGATGAAATATTAATGAAATTATGTGATATGGCCCATGGGCAGGAAATAACGAAATGTGTGAAGTAAAGCAAGCTGGTACAAGTAGGGAAAATAACATGAAATGCAGAACCAAAGGGAATGAGTAACCTCAGAAGCAATACTCCTGAAAAATCTGGAGCATGATGTAGAAATAAGGTTTTACGTAGACTGGGAATGTGAAGATGTCATCACCTTTCAGTCCAGATTGGCAGCTGCAATCTGTATTTTGCAGTTGGTCCGTAAAATGGACCAGATGAGATTTCTGTTTCAGTCAACCTCCTTTTTTTTGACTTGTAATTCAAATCCAAATGCTAATCTGCATTTGTGACTCAGAAATCTCTAAGTGACATCCTTACTAAAGAAAAAAAAGTTGTAACCTTCATGTAGAAATAGAAAGGTGAGGTTTGAAGGATGTTTCTTAGTCTTTTAAAATAAGGTAGTCAAGAGCTTCTGAGATGTTTGCATTCAGTTTGCTTTACATTATTGTTGCTGTTAAATTCAAGGTCTCCATAGGCTTCTTAGCCCATGTCTGAGTTGCAAATCAAGATGTCTGCAAGTGTACACAGCTGAAAACAGAATAAGGTATGAAGTTTTAATTTTAAAAGAAATTCTGTTGTTTGATGTAAACCTCAGGGTTCCCAGGTACAATCTCGATAAGAGGTCTTGAAGTAAAACTACAGTTTGCTCCAAACACAATATGATTTATTTCCACAAAGGTCAGGAATTCTAAACCTCCAGTTTCTGCCTGCACATCTCATGAAGTAGATGGTTGGTCTGTCTGGATTGGGATGGGCTGGTCAATGAGTCTTGTTCATAGCCATGGCATTAAAGAGCCTCATCAATGAGGTGTCCCAGTTAAGTTAATTGAAGGTGGAAATATTTCCATCTGATACTAAAAAGTAAATCTACTTGTATTCTGCTGGAGACATACCAAGTATTCTGAGAGTTTTCTAACACATTGCCATTCATTTCCCCACATTGGATTGTGTAGATTAAAAAGCACACAAAAAAAGGAACCCTCAAAACATACACCAATAACACATGCATATTTATGCAGCCAGCAGTTCCCTTGTTTAAAGAGAATGCTCTAAGAATTAAATCACACAATTTTCTGAAATAGCAAGGACATTTAAAGTGCATCTGTGGATTAGTCTGAGCAAGATTGTTCTGTGAATTACTTGAAAAGAAAACAGACTCTTCCTAGGTATTGCAACAAATTGTTCCCAGCACTTCAGCTTAATACAATAAATGAAAATTCAGAGGAAGCAACACAATATTGGATGAACCTGCTTCAGAACATTGGCTCAGGCCACAAAGCAAGTAATTAACAAGCTGAATGAAGCATTTAAGCCCACGCCTTATCATTTATGTAACTAACCTTTGAGTTTTGGACGCACTGGTATGCTGCAGAGAAGCCTACACAGTGTTTCTTTTATGTGTGTGTATTGAGCAAATGGGAAATGCATACCCTGCCATTTGTTTTTCACATTTTCAGCACTTATCAGAGTTCTCTGGCTGAGTGATCTTATATTGCAAAAATGTACGCCTCTTGGTCCTTTTTTCTGTAGTGCAGTATAAATCTAGATGAGCCTCAGCCTTGTTATGTGTGTGGGGGGGATATATTCTACTTTTAAGGGTGCTTTTGAGCTTGTTTAAAGCGTCATTAGTAGCACTAGAAAAGAATTAATTGAATGCCACTTTTCACCAAAGAAGTGAGCAACAAAAAGAGTGACAGGATTTCTGCAAACTCCTTGTTTATGGAAGCAGCGTTCACAAACAGCTTTGAAAATAAACCAAGAATGCTGTGAACCAACGAGATCTGAAAAGATGTACTTTCCATCTTTGTCACACATCTGTTTTTCCCATCCTGAGAAATACTGGGCACGTTAGGAATGCTGAAGACTGCTGGTGACAACATTAGTTTCCTATAGAGCCCCTGAGACAGAAGCAGAGTGTAACGTCACCTCTGCACTTGGGGAATGAGTCATTTTGCTTATTAATGCTCTCACTTTCGTCTCTCCCTCCTGTTCTTATCCCCATCAGTTTAAAACCAGACTTATTTGGAACTCCTGTAAGACAAACACCATTTCTCCTCGGCGGGAGGAAAATAAAATAGCATACTTAACATGGTTACATAACACACTGCTACGCATGCCTAAAATGAGGTCATTTTGATTAATATATTTATCTGGTGTGCAGCTGTAACAGGAGATGTAATTGTGATTAAAAGAACACAGTTTTATTTAGTCTCTTTGCCACAGCCTTCAGTTTCTGTAACTAATATCTCCAAACCTGATGGGAGTTAGTTGTTAGTTATGTCATAATTTGTGCCCTTGGGTTATGTCCAAGCCCTCCAAACCTTGGAAAATCATTATAGTGATTCCTTTCTCTCTTCTTTCCTTTGTCAGAAGTTAGGTAAGAATTCTGCAGTAATTATGGTTATTATAAGTAATCCAGCAACATATGAATAGAAGGAGGAAAGAGAACAGAGGCAAACTGGAATTCCTTAAAGTTTAAGATGTTACTGGATGATGGGGAAAGCAAAAAGATGAGACGAGTGATAAAGCCAGTTGCAGTGAGCCAGGAGAAAAAGCGGAGCAGCACGCTGCAAATGTCTCTAGTATCATCTGTGGGAATGAGAGAACCGGTAGGATCTGCTTTTGGAATACGAGCAGATGTATTTTTCTTTTGGGATGTTGAACTGCCATTCTTCAAAGTTCTGACGCATCCGGTTCTATTTCGGTTTGATGACTCCCAACTAGACACGTTAGGCGGCTGCTGCTCAGAAGCCAGCATTTAAAAACACTGTGTTTTTCTGTTCGACTCTTTCTGGCAAAAAGCTCGTTATTCAAGTGCTTGCTCTAACCTTTAGTTACCCTGGTTGCATAACTGGAAAGCAGCATCCCACCATGCACTTCTGTGACCCAGTTGTGCCTTTCCAGTAGTGACTTTATGAGTTATGAAAGGTGTGTCTGCCACATTGCTACAGAAACATTTACTCTACTGACCCTGATTTCCTAAATATTATATAGTCATCGTTCACTAGGAAGTAAAAAACAATGTAAAAGCACATGAAAAAAAAACCTTAATTCTGTAATGTTGAAAATCCTTGTGTATACTCTTTAGCCTTGATAGTGTTTGGGATTCTCATTGATAAAAAAAAATACTTGTAGAACCCATTTAAAAATCATTAATGCTTCAGTAATCTTTCAAAATGAATTTTAGATGGTACATTCAGTACTAATAGTCACAGTACAAATCATTGACTCATACAAGGAAGAACCTGAATAACAATTGCTTTGTTGAACTGATTTGCAGTCTAAATTGTGATGTGCAGCATTCACATTTTCTAGAGTGTCTGCAGACTTGCTAAAATCCTTCCATGTTATCGTGTCATCTATTACCCTGTATTCTACTCATGATAAACATCCATGTGGATGAGAATGAATTTCTAATATGTCAAATAGAGAAAACTATTTATCACTAGCATTACTTTTACAAAATCTTTCTGTAGCTCATAGAAAACACAAAAAAGACGTGCTTGATTTTCTTTTCCATCACATAATACAGCATAAGTCAGTTATATAAAGTCACTTACATAAATAGCTTAATTCTCCTTTCATTTATATGGAATTATAAATCAAGAGCAGATCTACTGAAACAAAAGATGTTATGCTGGCATAAAACTGGTATTGACAGCATGTGCAGACTTTCATTATATGGATTTGTCCAGCCACTGATTTTTGGGCTTTAACAACTTGAAAGCCATCCTACCCTAAGATGTAAACTATTCAGTAAGTGGCTAACCTTCATAGCAAAGCCTGCTCTTTACATCAGTGCTGTGTTTTTCAGGTAGCCTCTGTATATTAATTTTTGGTATCACTATACAATTTATCTGGGTAATTAAAAACATAACATTACAGGTAAAAGCAGCCCAATGATGTTGTTCACTGGTAGGCATGACTTAACCAGTTCTTCTACTGTGTATGTTTTAGAGAACTTGGTATTAATGACTGCTGATGAAAACCTGCTTGAAAATCAGAAAGACCTCTAAAAAAACCAGTCCCAGCCCTGCAATAGTTTAGTAATGCACTTTCTAGTCTTCCTTCATCTGTATGTGTGGCCAAGAGGCTGATTGATGGCATTCCTTACCTTGGGTTTGGTTGTGAGTAGTACGGAACAAAGACCAGGCAAGCCATAACTCCTACAGCAGAGCTGAAGAACTGTTGGAACTAAGAAGTCAGAACACTTTTTGAAGCTAAAAACTGTTGCCACACCTTTCACCCAGTCATACAGAGAACCATGGCACGCTAAGAGATGTTCCAGGATTTTTGTGGCATCTCATTCACAGAATAAAAAATATATTACAGCTGACTGACATTTTAAAAGCTGGGGCAGGTCACAGCCAGGAGCTATCCTGTGGCACACCCTTCCCTTCCCTCAGCCTCACACCTACAGTGAAGTCAGCACAGGGTCTTGTGTTGGGGAACTGGGAAGCAAAGGCTGACTGGAAGTGGAAGTTTTCCTTGAAGTGCCTCATACGATAGAGATCATCCAAAATTGCTAATGATAATTTTAATATGAAACATTATGTAAGTGTAGATGACTTTAGCATATTTCAAATATCATTTGAATCAATCTGTGTAGGTACACTTATAAAACAAGAACACAGTGAGCAAATAGTTGGGAAATATTTTGCTATCCTATATTTGGTTTAAATTCTGTTTTATACTGCATCTAAACCTCACATTTTTATAACTGCTCTTAAAGTTTCCAAAACTAAAGTTATGACTTAAAAACAATAGTTTAAACCAACATTTTCCCTAGCAAAGCTTCAGTTTTGACTATTTACTATTTCCCAATGAAAAAGCACTTTAACCAAAGCACTTCCTCCACTCAGAAACAAATGTATTTTGTTGTAGAAAACAGCAGCCTTGACATAACGGGTTGTTGGCCCACCATATACAGCCTTAGCTTGTGCCCTGGATTCTAAAATAAATGCAGGGCCTGAACAAGCTTACATTGAGAGACCAGCAAGCCAACCTCTGACCCCAGCAGTGGCTGGGGCTTAGGCAGCAAGTCACAAGCAGGCTCCATCTTGCTTAAATGACAAGGCAAAAGAAGCAGCCCATACATATGTGACTTGCAAAAAACTTTGCAGATCTCATACTTTTAGTAGAATAAACTCTTGAGCTTATGAATAAAACTATTCTCTAGCTTTCTCTGTGAAGTTAATGGCTTTGATAAAGTCATCACTAAAAACAACCCTCTCATCACCACATAGATACAGGTTAAGTGTAGCCAGGATGCATTCTTGCCTGACAGTGTAAATGAGAAGGTATCCTGGTCATAGTTTCAAATCACAGCAGACTGTAAAGGAAATGTAAAGTAGTGAATAAGAGGAAGCAAAGTCCAGAGAAGTGCAGGGTAGTACTGTAAGCCAGGCCCTCTTCAGCTCCCATTATTCTTACTTTACTACAGCAACAAGGGAAGGAAAAAAGAAAAGCACTTGCTGTACTTTTCTTACAAATTCTGAGGTTTGAACAACTTAATTTCTATGGTTTGGCTTCTTCACTTCAAGTGTTGTTGTGTGACTGCAGGATCCAGCTGTTCTTTTTTCCTTTGTCTCAAACACCTACAAAAAGCATCTCCCGTGTAATATTTGTTCACCTCTGTAGTTCTTTGTTATGGAAGCCAAAGAATAAAGAACACAAAAATTTTAATTAGGAAACAACTCTCCACACAGACTTTGTTGGTACAACATAGTTATAAGTACATCTACAAACACATACAGGTTCTTTGGACTATGATTTTTTTAAAATATATTTTATATGACAATGCAAACAAATCTGGAAAAAACAAATTACTTCAACCTTATGTAGAGGTAGCTGAACAGTACTCTGTCCAGTGATATGAGATATAACTTAAGTTACATTTCAAGTTCATTACAGTGCACAAAAGGATGTTTTACAAACAAATGGAATATACAAGTCCACAAAACTTTTTATTTAAAATGGCTTGATAGATATATTTCTGGCACTCTTGTAACCACATAGCTTGATGGAATTAAATTGGACAAGTATATGGTTCCAAATTAAGACATCTTACACAGATAGTCTTTTGCTCCACATTTTTGTACTTCTCCCGTTCCTCATCAGGGAATTATAGAAGCTATTACATTGTTTTTGCTACACTTCTGCTCTGTAAACCTTTGTTCTGCAAATTGAATGTAAAGATTAAAAGGTGCATATGTTTTATATTTATAAAATATATGGCTATGACTATTAAAAAGCTCAAGAATGGCAATAACAGAATACAGGCACTTCTATGTGAGGGTTACTTTAGACCTTATGAAACTCCAACATTAGTAAGCACTTCACATGATACCTGGATGAGTAAGTCAATGTAATAGTTCAGGTTTTTATTATCCACCATTTTAATCCTGTCTAAGCAGATTAGTTTCTTTCTTCTTTCAGACAATATTTATTTAGCAAAGTGTTTCAAGAGAGTGACTTTGCTCAAACTACCATTTTTCTGTAGCTGTAAGACTTTCAGTGATTTACTGAGCTTTGGAATAAACCCCAGATCCTAAACTATGTGCTGCACTAGTTACAATTTCTGTTGTGAAGCCAACAAATTAAATGAGAACTAAGCAGGGGTTGAAAAGAGGGATTGAGTTCATCTGATGTAGGACTTGGAGAAATTGGGAAGCACTACCCTAAGTGCATATAGGTCCATGGGGTTTTTATGCACAAAAACCCTGTAGTTAATTTACACTTTGTTTTTTAAATAAGAGTTTGTGAACATGTTCTCCATTCCTAAGCATTGCATTTAAATACAACTCCTGTCTGTCATTGATTTTAACATCAGTAGAACTTCAGCACCAAGTAGAAATCATTAAAAGGAAAATTTTTCACAATGAGAACAATCAGTCATTGGAATAATCTCCCCAGGGAAGTGTTGGATTCCCCAACATTGGACACTTGTAAGATTTGGCTGGACAGGGTGCTGGGGCATCTTGTCTAGACTATGCTTTTGCCAAGAAAATTTGGACCAGCTGATCCTTGAGGTCCCTTCCAACCTGGGATTCTACGATTCTGTGAAAAGACCATCTAAAACAGAACTCAATTCTATGAAGCTCTTTCTCTACAGCACAGATTAAGACAGACCAAATCCACTTTTTTTTTTTTAGACTAAAACAATCTTTGGATTAAGATATCCATGGTTGAGGTGTTCTGTCAGTAAGCAGTCATACAGGACAGAAGGACAGGCTGAGCAATAGATCAGCCATTCAGTATCTCTTATTGCTATAAGGTAATGAAAGATATCAGCACTTAAAGAAAAAAAATAAGAGAAACTTTTACAACTAACACCAGAACGTCACTTAAGACTTAGCATAATGGCCTATCACACCATTTTATCATTTCATTATTAAAACTACTGAACTACTTTCTAAGCAGCCTATGCATTACTTATGCCCCCACAAGAACAATTAATCAATACTTCTGATCACACAGGAAATACAAGTTTGAGTCATGATTTTTTTTTTTGTTTTTAACAGATGAGCAAGACTGGTTATGGATCTGGGTTTGCTGTCTGGAAAAATGCAAGAAGCTTAAATAAAATACTCCCCCAATTAATATTTTATCTGATCAATGCTGTTTCTATAATTAAAGTGAAGGTATTTTTAAATCTGCTCAGCTGTTTATTCATGCCTGTGATAAATGTTGCATTTACATCCTTGTACTCATTAACACAACTGAAAAATAGTCAGCGATGATGTGGCATAACTAGAAGATTTTTTGGTTTTTAAATGTCACTACTGAAACTTTACCATCTTAACTTATTGCAGGCTAGGGTGTGTCCAGCTTTTTCTGGACAGGTGTGTGTTCTCTAACAAATTTCTTTCTCAATATAGTTTTTTTCTTCAGATGGAATTTGCAGACTACAGCCATTAATGTAGGATGTGTGGCCACAGAGCAGCCCCAGAATGCTACTGTACGTGTACAGATGAACTTTTTGATGTGTTTGATTTGTTGTGCACGTGCAGATCACCTGTTTGCATTACGTGCAGCAGGTCCAGTGTTTCCAGGTGGCAGCAAATGCACTGGGTGTTCATGATGCAGGGCATGCACGAGAGTCTCTGCTTGGGAAATTCTGGCAGCTTTAGTCAAGGCTAACAGAAAAGATAATATTCACTTTTAAAAATCAAGGATTCTTTCCGTGACAGTTTCTAAAACAACAAAATTGGCAGAATGAGTATGCAGAATACATAGCACGCAGGGAAAAGGAATAATGACATCAGTGAGAAAACAGTTTAAATTAAATATTTAAGGTCCTTTTCTCACAGATAAGAATAACAAAGTGACAGCTTTTTTTCCTATGGGAGCACTATGAGGCCCTTATGTTATGCAATAATACATAATGGTTTGTGGAAGAATTGCATTGAATGCAGCTTCACTTCCCAACAAGTGGAAATCACTTCATTATTGATTTATGAAGACAAATGCCATAGCAGGTGTCAGCCACTGTATACTTGATACTGTTCAGAACATGAAGGTATTTTTATACATTGTTTACACCATGTCAAGTACCCTTATGGAAGAAATGCAGGAATCTAGCAGTGAGGAAGGAAGTTGTAGTATTTCTAGAGTAGCTCAATGGAAACAGGATAAATATTCCATGTTTATCACAAAGGTGAAACATGTTTGTTTTCCATTTGTTGCTTTGGTACCCTTATGGAAATGTTCTATGGAATTTAACAAACAGGGGAACAAGGGTAGTTTTATGAAAACGTAACAGTAGGGAAATTACTTTTAACTAATAAGTATTTCTGATGAGATGGAAAAACACCCAGAAAAATGACATTAAATTCTACTGCATTTTTTCATAAAGGAGGCATGAAATGGCAGAGTACTATCCTGGGTAAAAAAAAAACAACAAAGAAATGTGTAGCATTCCATAACATTCTCACTTCATTCTAGCTGTTGCCACTGAAAAGGAAAACAGTAGCTTAGAATAAAAGGCCCAGTTTTGCTCGCATTGAAATCAGTGAAAGTCCAATTCAGATGGAGGTACAAGCAGTCCCAGAAAGTGGTACACTGTAAGCAATAAAAGCAGCAAAACAAGTATAGGAACTGTTGATTTAAAAAAAAAAAAAATCAAACCCAAGATACTTCCTGTTCTCATTTCTGCCCTATTTTTACCTGCTTTATAGCTAGCAGTAATCATGCTAAAATTCACTTGTTTTCCTTGGGAGTTAACTATTATTAGCAACACTACCCAGTCTCTTAAGAGAAATGCAACGGCTGGGTAGAGATTTGAAGCTAACAGAAACCTGAAGATTGGGGTGAAATAAATAGCATTTATTACAACATATTCCTTCTTATGTGACACAAACTGCCCTCTGAGTCCTACAGGTCAAAATAACTCCCCCCTCCCCATCCCATACACACACTCCAAAGCCAAATCCCACCAAACAATTAAAAGAAATAAAACTCATCTTAACAGCAACAAGAGTTGATTAAAAAAAAAGTCTGTGTATTAACCTACAATGAAATGACACCAGTACTTCCAGTTTTCTCTAGGATAAGCCACTTTTCATGTATTGTGGCTCTTTCTTCCCACTTTGTAGCCATTGTCCATTTTTGCAAGAAAGAGTTCAGATATAAATTCAACTTCAAGTTATCCTCCGTTCTGTGAAAAATTAGGGAACAGATCCTTCTGTCACCACTATGGTCAATTCCCACTGACATCACCTGATCAACACTTAAACTTATCCAAGTTAAACACTCATGCTCAAGGTTAAGCATGTGCTTGACTGTTTGGTTGCATCACAAACCTAGTCACAAGCATAGGATCAACCTCCAGCAACTGTGCTTGAATTATCTCAAACATAATCTGTGTATTCAAAGACTTCAAGGCAGGATGTTTCGGGGGAAAAAAAATCCTTCTTAAGCTACAGTAGAACTGGGGATGAGTAGAAAAACATTCAAAGTATTTGAACAGAAATAACTGAAAAATTATCAAAGCAGTTGCTTGTGCACTGCAAGAATCATCATTTTTGCCCCCAGTCATAAATACAGGGTAAAAACACTATAAATAAATAGAGCAGCTCACTTTCCTTTAGCGAATGAACACATAAATAATACACATTTTGAAACAAAAAATCATAGTGCAAAAATAAATTATCAAACAGAAGTTGTGAACATTATTTTACACAATGCTATATAAAACCTGAACCATTTGAATAAAAGACTTTGCAGTTCACTGAAATAATGCATTAACATTATTATTTCTGCTTCACATTAAACTGCACAGTTCATCCTTTATCCACTAAAAAATAAAAATAAAATAAATTAAAAAAAAACCCTTAAGATTTTTAAAAGGTTTATGGCAAACAAGATCACTTTTTGTTCTATCACATTTGTTATTAGTTTAGCAGTGCAGTGATTGAATAATTGTCTCAGACTTCCAAATGGAAACTATTGAAGTATCCATAAACATCCCCTGCTCTTTATAACTAATTCTCTTTGAAATTCAGGCTTGAAACATCCTGACACTCAAATCTGTAAGACATTATTGCAGTTAGATGAAGTTACAAGAGACAGTCTACAGTCAAGGACTGTGGGAGACTTCCCAGCTCTCCTCCTCACCATCACCGTGATCTTGTACGAGACATGAACGTAAGGACACGTCTGATGCCATTCAAGCGGTCTTTGAGGGATTTCATGGCAAGGAACGGGAGCTGAGCTCTGTTCTCAAGTGGAAGGACAGCCAGGACCCACCAGCACCAGGCTGGCCCATTAGGGTTAGCCTGCAGCCAGGGGAAAAAGAGAAACAGAAGTCAGGATTCATACAGATGGCAAGGTCCTGGTTTTGAAGACCTAACTTGGAAAACACAGTTTTTGATAGCAATCTAGCAACTAGGTCATTTCATCACCAACTTAATGGCTGTGACTACAGGTTCCCCTGAAACAGATTACAAACAAATTTCACCTTTCCTAAAAATAGAATGTTGAAGGCATTTCTACTTCTAGCAACGATTTATAGGCTGGACCTTCTAGATTTTTTAAATGTTTTTTTCCCCATGTTATCATTGACCCAGCTCTTTGGGATTCCTTCCTCCCTTCTCCATACTTTATGACACTCCTTCATATTTAGCTTTTGTTGTTCCATTCTGTTATCTTAGGACCCCACCATTTGCAGACCTTTAACAAGAGAACCAGGTTTTCTCTTGCCTATTTACACTTCATCATTTAATTGGGGAGGTAGAGTAGGCATTTCCATTTCCTGGGATTAATATAGTCAGATAAGTAGCCTTAGAAAGATATCAGCATTAAATATGAGCTTTTGTTCACAACTGTGCTACTGCTGGTGTATGGCAACAGAACTCAGACTCAGCTTACGTGGGGTAAATGCAGAGTATTCATATTTTCATCTTAAAACGCAATGCCTGCCAGCTTATCGGATATCCCTGCTATTTCTGTCTCTGAAAGTTACATAAGCCACTGATTCTGGATACCTGTGGGTCAGGATCCTTGGCTGGCATTGGACCAAAATGACTGAGAATTCGACTTTTGAGTGCTTGCTTGAGGGAGTTAAACCACATATATGCCTGATCATAGACAGAATCATGGAGAACAAGTAATGCAGCATATTCTTGTCCTTGCACCTGAAAGGAGTAACAAAAGGGGGAAGGTTACTGTTTGTTCAGTCTCTGTGTTGGGGAAGGCACAGCATTTTTAGGATTTTCTGAGGTGGGTGAGGGAAAGAAAAAGGAAAAAAACCACGCCAAGAGAGTTCTGGGATAAACGCTGAAAGCTCATTTGGTGTTTCCCCTTCTGCTCTCCCTCCCCAGTCCAAATTCTTCACTTTCTTTCCCTATGTTCTATACCAAAGATAATAATGGCCCATCTTCGCGAACGAAGATTTGGGGAAAGGTCTTTTACCTTTCCAGCCTGCACAACGGATTTTTTAGGTGAGACACAGCCTGCGCTGAACTGAGCCCACCCTTTAATCCTAAGGTTCATCTGCCGGGGCCAAGCAAGCTTGGACAATGGCAGTGAGGTCCTCAGGACGTAGGTTTGTTTAGAGTGACCTTCTCATAGATGGATGGCCACACAGGGCTAACGACCTCCATCAGGCCAGGAGACCGGGGACTCGAACCCGTGGTCGCAGCAGTGAAAGTCCTGCACGCTAACCACTAGGCCACCAGGGGTCTCATATACCAAAGATATCTATTTGCAGAACATGCACTTTCTGAATGACTACATAAAAAAGCCTTTACACAAACATCATATACAACAACAGAAGAAAAGACCATGCAAAGCTTGTTTAAAAAAAAAAAATTAGTAGAGCCTCAGAGTAGATATTTTATCTTCCCTACGAAAGCTCTTAAGAACTAATGTAATTTTGAAGGTTATTGTGGGCTCAAACCTGCTCCTTCTTACCTGAATGGGAGTTTTCTAACTGGATTCCATGCAAATGGAGGCAGGTTCCCCCTCTACCCTCTTATAAACAGCAGTTACTCTGTCTAGAAGAGCAGTAAGATTTCATTCCTGGATTCACTTAGTTTTGTCCTCTGCTAAATACCTCTAGGAAACACAGTCTTCAGTACATGGGCAGTGTGTGTGCATGTTTGTGGTAACTATTATGTTTCCCACCTTAACCATGAGTACTTAATAAATACCACAAATTTGTTTTACTATAAACTTCTACAAAAAAGAACTTACTGAAAACATGCACTTAGAATTTCACAAGTAATACAGTTTAAATGAAATATTTCTAAATGTACCTTTTGATCCTCAATGTACTCAATATCTGCTGTGTTATATCCATCACGCTGGCTGTGCTGGATCACCTTAAATCTCCTCTTGCCAATGCTGTCTACAACAGAGCGACCATCAGCAAAGAATTCAACATTTCTTATCTCCAGAATGCAGCCATAATCTGCAAACCTATTGAAATCAGAACAAAAGCAAATAAACAAGTCTTATTCTCTCCACCCTTAGTTCCACAGAGCTGCCATACAGCCAGTCCCTACCACAAAGGTATTTACCAATGTCAGCTCATTTCTATTGTTCATAATACTGAAATGCTGTAGTTCAAATTATTCCACAATTGTTTGCAAAACTATCAGGAAGATTCAGGCTGTCTAATCTGATTAATGCTAACTGGATGTTTTGGAATACAGGGAACATCTTATGAAATTGAAAGTTATACAGCTCAGAAGAGCACTTTCTCCATAACTCTAATATGTTCAGTCAATTTGTACAGAAGGGCAAGTGCAATTCAGAATATTAGAATTATGGAAGGACTATGAAATCTATAGAGAAAAAAGTTTTTCCACAGTTTCAGCAGATTTAACTCTGTAGGTGGGTATTTTGTGTATGTCATACTTCTTACAGTGTATACGTACCCAGTAGGTAGATATCATAAAAAGAAGGGAGAAAATCTAAATACAGAGACAGACACTGAGGTCAAATTACCCAAGACTGACTGTAAATTCTCAATGTAAATGGTCAGCCAGTCTTTATGATGGTTCTGTTATAGCTCTGCAGCCTCCACTATATTCAGAACACTGAGGACATAAACATATCCCATAATATAAAAAAGTAACCCCCCCAACACACCGTACTGCCATTTCAATTTGATTTCTTGTGCCAAAGCATTCAACAGATTTGAAAATAGTAGAAAATACACTTCCTTTTCACGTATTACAAGAGGTCTGCAGCTCAATTTCATATGCTACACACTAGTCATGTGTGTTTTGAGAGAACAATCAGTCATATCAGTCACAATCCAAGTGACCAAGAGAAAAACTTCAGTCTTCTCAATGGCTTTAACAAGCATGATTAGGAAGAAACTTCATCTGCTGGAAAACTGCTGCACATATATAGCCATGGACCTTTCTGCAGCTTTCCAAAGACACTGGCTCCAGACTAAGTGGGTACATCACATGGTCCAAGCACGCTGTTCACTCACCCCTTTACAGGGTCGCTGATGCACATCCCAAATTGTTTGGTGCCAGTCTCCATGCACCTCCGAATCATCAGGCGATAACATGGTTCAAAGATGTGCAAAGGACATGGGACTGTAGGATAAGCCATTGTGCAGACAAATATGGGAACATTCTTATTTAGGCTGTAAGAGAGAAAGGACAAATCAGATGTGACATTTTACCAAACCACTGACAAGGTATAAAATATGCAGTAACATAGTCTTTCAAATTATGATCTCTTTAAATAGAAATTACAACATCTTTGGAAAAAAATTCTTAATGGATTAAGTAAATGTTTTCCCTCAATTGACTAGATATTATATTTACATACCACTTAATAGTAGAAGAATTTTTCATTATGCTTTCTGTTTTTCCTAGTGAGAGCATTATTGTATCTTCATTATTGCTTTTATTTACTTTATTTTCCTTAATCCCAATTCTTCCCTACCCAGTACATTCCAACCCCCATCCTGTCAGACTACTTCCACCTATTGTCTCACTCTGTGCCTTTCACAGAGGTCCACTGAAAGCAACCACATTGCTTTATACTTCCTTTATAAAACAACCTTCTGGATTTCTTCTACTTCTGTTTATTGTTTAGCCCAGTGTGCAGATTTTATGCTCACTCAAGCACAGTTTCACCTGGACCCTGTTCTCTAAAATGACACAGAGAAAGAAGCTCCTTTGTCAGCATCTCAGCCTGCTGTTCCACAGCAGCCGGAGCCATTCACAGCTAACGGCAGTGGAATTAGAGATTGGATTTTACATAAATGGATTACATACTTGGAAAGCTCTGCTATTTCCTCTTCATAAAGCTTTCTTCTTTCAGTGAGTTCCTCTGGAAGATATCTGGCTATTAACTCCTCCATTAGCACTGTTTTACAGTATTTCCTCATAGCCAAGCACTGCAGGAAAAACACACGCAAGCAGTTACAGATAATGTCCAGCATTTCACAGTGTATGGTGCCTGTGCACATGGGATCCATCTGTTACCCCCATTTTCTGATATCTGTGGTTCTATGATCTCTTAAGCTTGCTCTGCCACTGAAGATTTGTTTCTTCAACTATTCTCTATGTTACAGACAGTTTCTTCAGAAATCTGGAAAGTAAGTAAAGTCACCTACAGATTTTCTAAGTATTGGCCTGGTCCTAAGGTTTGAATAGAGACTATCCATGCTTGGTAACTCACAAGAGTGTTTAAAAAGTCACATTCTTCCTAAGTTATGTAATATTTCAGTGGAGTTGGGAAATATCAAGGGTTTCTGAAGGTGAAGGTGTTCCTATGCCTTGCACTTGAATTTATGCTGAGAAAATCCAAGCATTACCTCTGAGAGCCCTTCCTTGCACAGGGGACATTTTGGGTTGTGATCCAGACATCTCTCCAGACATTTGAGACAGAAGGTGTGCCCACAAGGTGTAGTGACAGGTTCATAGAAGAGCCTGGATTGAAAAATCCAAAAGCAAAAAGACAACAATATCGTGTACCAAAGTAAAAGAACAAAGCTGCTACCCAAAAAAGCTGAATTCATTCACCTACTTAACTACTGACTACTACAGGGAAAAAGTTGATTCTTGCTTTTCATTTCTTCAACCAACTTTGGTACTTATTCAGCTTACAGACTTTATTATTGTCACCCAATGTGAACTCTGACGAATGTGAGTGACAATATTGTCATGAACTTCCAACAAGCCAGGATTTAATTTTCCTCTGTGAGCAATAAATAGAACCAGAATTGGGACCATCTGACTTGGCTAATGAAATGGAGCAACACTTGCACAACTATTACTATGGAAATCACGTGATTACTTGTATGTGTAGAGCTAAGCACAAAATAGCTACTTGCATCAAAAGCCCACATCAGTGATTGCAATAAACTGGGACCTGGCAGTTCTGGGTTAATGGCTGAACTCAAAGATCCTGAAGGTCTTTTCCAACTTAAATGATTTTATGATTCTACTATTGCTAGCTCTAATGGAGACTTTTTTTTCTGGTTGGAATAGACAGGTTTTAACCTTCAAATGACTGCTTTTCTGGAGAATGAGTGACATTAGGTTCACGTTTCATCTAGAAAAATATTTGAATATATAAGGTCAAATCTTCAAAGTACCATGGTATTTAACCTTTACTCAGTACCTCTGTGACATTTATTCTCATGTAAGGATTTTTTTCCTTTAATGATTATGTGATATTGCAAAGTGATGTTTCCTTGTCAATAATATGGATTTTTTTTAAAAAGTAGAAGTAATTCAAAACTAGAAACTAAAGTGTTTGGCATATACTGTATTTTACAAAATACTGCCTAAGCATTTTAAGGTCTCAAATATAAGTCTAACCATAATTTAAGTGAATTAATATGTTTCCTTTAAAATATTAGTTTATCAAAACACTACATTATGTTCTATTAAACCTGTGGAAATCACAAATACGTAAATCCACATTTAACAGCATCTTTAACAAGATGAGTATTTAAGAATATAATTGGCTCTTAACAGGACTGCCATGGACAGTTTATTAAATGTCATTAGTTAATATAAATATTGACATTTAAGCAATGGAACATATGAAGTATCTAGAACACCACACCTATCTTACTGCCACTTGACTGTATAACTGAAAACACTTGTTAATTGTTTCATGAACAGAAACCTCACTGCACCGAGGCTTCCCTAGTGCTTTAACTGTGTAAAACACTGAATTGTACAATGTGTTTCAGTAGGCACTGGACTGCATATGTAATTACTTAGCAGTGACTGACTTCATCTGAAACATTAGCAAAAAGACAAGAAATTCCTATTAAGATGCCTGATCCTCCTTCACACCAGTATGTTGCTTTGACTATTACTTTGTGTTTTCTGCTTGCTGTGGGAGCAAATGTAGATCAGTAACATTTTGGCCACTCCACCAGACAAACAGGTTAATAACAGCTCCTGAAGTTAATTGTGAACAGGTCAGTAGGTTACTAGGTAATTAGTTCAAAGTACCTCAGGAACCAAATCCCTGAAATACTTCTGAAGAACATGGCAGGAGATAATTATAATCAATCAATAACAAAGATCTTATGACAGCTTTCCTTAGCACAAGCCTCCCTTGTGCAGTGACATTACAGAGCTAATATCCTTCTAGATGCAAGGCCCGGATTCGTGACTGCTCAGCACCCCCATCCTCTATACTGTAAGGGAATCAGTAATCCTTGGGCTAATTCCTTTACAAATGTATTGTAGTCTGGCTATTTCTGACTTAACATACAGCATGAGAAAGTAGGACTAATTAACTTCATTAAAAACATCTGAAAAATGCTGTGTGCACATGATAAACACGTAGAATCACTAAACAAGCTAATTGTGTGGCTTTCTGTTAGAGGAAAGTTTTGCTCTTTGCAGTATTGAGTGTTTTTACAGCTGTATAAACTTTTGGAACACATTTCAGCTGTAGACAGGCAGAGGGAGAGGGGGCAGATCTGATTTATTCCAAGCAGAAGCAAATGAGACAACAGCAGTTGTTCCCTCAAAGGTTTCAGTTTGGAATAAATTGAAGCCCCTTCTCCACATACAAACAACAAAACAAAGCAAATCCAGATTTCTCAAAACACAGGCCTTCAGAAGTAAATCCATAAAGAGGCTGCTATTTAAGAATTTAAAATGTAGTGCAAACCCCACCATGTGTTATTGATAGATCTGGGTACTTAAAAAAAAACAAACCTAAGCAACACTCACTGCAGTGAGTGAAACATCTTCCCAACATTTCTAAGTCAGTAACAAAACCCCATACGTGTCTTTGCCAAAGTTAAAATGTTTTTTACAAAACAAGTAGTAAAATAGATGCAGTTGACAACTCCTACTTATTTATCAAGTCATTGCTGTCCCTAAGAATACCTGTTGTTTAACTGGAAGAGATCTTTAAGCAAATGAAGTGACAGCCTCAGTGAAGTGAGGAACATGTCTCTTAAGCAATAGAGGAGAAACATGCTCTTGTTTACTTGCAAGATCCTCCTATTGCAATAGCAGCAACACAGTACTTCACATGCAAAGTCAGAATATTCATTAGATGTGGTCTCTTTAGCTATTTTGTGCTTTTTGTAACATTATAAACAGCTCTACAAATTCCAGAGGACAAACCATGGTTTTGTGCACTATATGTGTCAGTGGGTAGGTGTGTGTCAGTGGTGAGAGGAAATCTTCCAGACACCTTCACTAACACACTTAATCCTCATGTGACCTTACGTGCCCTTCCCAAAACAATCAGTAGCCTAGAGCAGATCAAAGAGTCCCTATTCATGAACAGTGCTCAGAACCAAAGGTCTAGAAAGTCAGGGCAAAAATAAGTACCAAGTAAGCTAGAAAATCTGTAGATCATAAAAGGGAAAAAGATACAGCTTGAAATCTAAAGACATCCATGAGAAAACAACGCATACCTCATACACAGGGAGCAGTCCAAATCTGATGGATCCACAACTTCAAATGGAATATGTTGTCCAGTACTATTTTCCTTAGTATCAACTGTATCTATCAATAAGACAAAAAAATAATTGAACAGAACTATGCAAACACAATGGTCTTCTGTGCATCTCCATCAACATCTGATATTTAAATGGGTGTTGTATGTACTTGCAATTTACTGAACCATTAAGCATCATTACAATAATTTCTATGCAAAGCAAATCCTCATACTTCCTCTTAATTTTGGTCACATTATACCCAGTTAGAGGACTGAATTTGGCCTTGCTTTAACAACTGATGTCAAAACACTGTTAGTGCTGAAAGTCTAAAGTGAGACAAATTCTTCTGTCACACCATTATAAATACATCCCACAGCATAAAAACAAGGCCAGGTATAACGAACAAATAGAATTTTTGCTTTTAAACTTTTAAAATTGATACAGAAAGCATTAGGACCACATGCAACATTGATGTTCCTTAAAGATTAAAGCTCTGCTGAGAAACAAGCACTTGGCCCAAACTTCTTAGACCCTTTTTTGACGTTTTTCTCCCCACATACAGGAAAGATTCCACATCATGCCTTGATTAGGCAAAAGAGAAAGTTTAAAAACCAAAGTGCAACTTGGACTCTCTTCCTCTGAGTTTTATAAAAGCAAAGTTTCCAAGGATTCCACGTCATGGAACCCATCCTGTGTGTAATTAAACATACCTTTCTTCATCAGTTTGCAGGGTACCTCAGCGCTTCGCAACTCCTCTGAGCAGCACTTCCTTTTCAGGAGGCTGCATTTCTCAGAAATGAGTAAAGTAGACTCTGGCATGGAGGTGAATTTGTTCTCCTCCTCAGAGCAGTCCTTTTTGCTCTCTGTAATTTGTATCGATTTCCTCAAACTACCAGAAGTAGTTACATTTGGTTCCTCTTGAATGGAAAAACCCTTTTTCTGTTCCACATTTACCTGTGTGAAGAGAGAGGACTGACATTTGACCAATCATCCAACAACCTGGTAAGGAAAAACCCCAAACCTGTCACAAATCTGTAATATTATGGATCAACAGGAAAAAGCTAGTAGGTCAAGAAGCAAGAGTCTGAGAATTGCTAATGCTAATAAAAAACAAAAAACAACCAACAAACAAACTCAAATTATTTCCCCTCCCTGCCACCCCCACCACTGAATATTTTCAGCCCTTTTTTGTGGCTTTATAGCTTGAAGGTCATGAAACTGGATTCAGGCAGAAATGCAGCTAGATCTCAGGTTAAATATTGTTATCAATTAACCTATGGAAAAACTGCACATAATGATGGCATCAACCATCAGAACAACCAAAACAATGTGAGTTTATTTCAAGGAAGCAGTATAAACACAACAAATTTATAAGAGAAAGTGCACAGAGCTTCCTTCTGCGAGACAGATTTCTTTCACAGAGGATAAACTGCTCAGTGTTTATCCCGTTATGGCTACAGGACATCACCTGTCAGCTTGTAACATCAACTCCCCAGATGAGCCCCAAAACAGATAGTGTGGACTGTGAGCAGGAGCTGTGGTGATGTGTAACATGCAGAAAGATGGGTGAACTGCTCCTCAAATGACTTTGTGAAAGGGTCATACAAAAGGATTTCTTGTCAGAATATCCTGAAAGCCTTTCCAGAAGGCAAGGTCACTGATTGTTTCTTATTGGCCTCAACAAGGCTGCTCAAGACCTACCATTTTGTTTGTAAGGACCAGTGAAGTTTCCTCCTACATACACAGTATATGCAAACCCCATCCCAAAGTTCAGTTGAAGCAGAAGTGGTCCTCACACACCTATGAATGTAAACCTCCACAGCCATTTACAAAACTGTGGCTATGAAAGCAAACCTATAAAGTTGCTGATGTATCTGACATAGCTCTACAATAACCTCTAAGTAGTGTACAGACTCTGAATGCAGATTGGTTTTGCTACTGACATCACCAGTCACAGGTTCAAGCTGAAACTCTAGATTTCAACATTTCACAGCTTTTGAGGGTATATCAATCCAATCTTCAGAGGCCCTTTCCCACTACCAACTACTTGGAAGACCTAATGACAGTTAGAGGAATGGAACCCAATCAATTCTGAAACAAAATTTATCAGAACAACAGAGGACTTGTATTAAAGAAAAGTCAATTAAGGAGACTTCAGTAAGTCAACACTGTTTTGTATGTTCTGAAACTCAGTAAAAATTTGAAAAAACGTATCCTCCTATCTCCCAGAGGCAAAAAGGAGAGAAGGTTTCCCAATGTGAACACAAAACACACAACAAATTAAGAACCACACATCAGACTTGATCTTTACCTTGAGCAACCTTTGTAGGTTATGGCTGGTGCCTCCAGATCCCACTGAATTTAGGAGATTCCCCTTTAATCTAGAGTGATGTGACAACAGCTGCAGGATATCGGGTAAGTGTTCCTGAGCATTTCCCGGGATGAGTGAAAACAAACTAAGTAGAAGCTGTGATATAAAACAGAACACTTCACTGCTTAGTTCCTTCCTTTTAACCTCTAAATGAAAAAGCAAGTAAGGGAATAGCTGAAAGAAGCATCCTTGATTTTGTTAAAACCATTTAAAGAGCCCTTTAGACTAGGGTAGGAACAAAAAGATCAAGAGCTTTGGCAATACAGGCCAAACAGACAGCAAGAAACATTTTCAGAGTTAAATAAGCCCATAGAGTTATTAATCATTCTCTGATGTGACACACAACATGGCTTTGTCAGTTTTGTCCTGCAGTTCAAAGTTCACCAGAAATTACTACCATCTTTCTTAAGTACATTTTTTTGCTGCACATCAGAAGCTTTCACTGGAGTTTACTAGTACAGAAAGCACTCATCTCTCACAGGCTTAATCCAAGATCAGTTGAGTAAACGTCTCTGATATTGTAAACTGTAGCTATTTTTAATTCACTTATGTGGGAATACAAAAAAGGTAGGCAGTAGAAAAATGCTATTTCTTTATTTGCTATAAGAAAATAAGTGGATCTGTTTCAAGTAGCAGCTTGAAGCCCCTTGTATGGCATAGCTTATCAGATGATTATTTAAGGAAAGAAACAGAGCTGAATAGAAGATTCACACTTCAAAAACTAATTTCAACATACTACTGAGGTGATCCTGCTGATGCCTGAGGAAGCCACATGACAGCCAAGATTTCTATTTAAAGCCAAAAAGGATTCCACAGGATCACACTGTGTTCAAAGTAACATGGGCAGACAGTTAATACAAGCAGAACATCACAGCTGCACCCAAAGAATTTGGTAAAACGTAGTATGTCATTGTTATGCAAACAGCCTTGGAAATGACCCAGTAAAACATTACATCATGGATGAACTCTGTGTCTGATGAGTGCACGAGTAATTCTTTCGGTCATAAGAAGCCTAGTTTTTCTCAGAACCCCACTGCTCAGAAATTAAGTGTCTTGGATAGGGCTATTCGGAGTCAGAATTTAGAAACGTAGCTGTTTGTTTCTCGACTTTTTGCTCTAGTGCATAGAGTCTCCCAGCATGACTATGAGCACAAATCATGACACAATGACAATGAAAGACTGCATGGAACCCACTGGGGAAAACAGCAAACAAAACCCTCAAACATCAGTGACAAAAAACTCCCAGGAGACTGAAATCTCAACCATACATAAAATGAGATAGAAATTTGGTTGCACTACAGCCATTCAGGTTATACTGTTACCTTCATGAACGGTGCTTTACTGTAAGAATTCTACTTTTAGAAAGCCTTACGTGTTACAGCACACAGAAACCCTAAAGCTCCTGTCTCCTGTGATGGAGAATGGGGTGAATACACTGCCATAGAAGAAAATTCAATAGAAGGAAGATAGAACTATTATGGTTTTATTGCCATAAGCTATCACTGCCACACTGAGCCTTTCAGCTATGACAACAACAAAAAAACGGTCAAATGTCAAAATTCTGATTCACAGGAAATCAGAGTTTTGAGGTGTGCAACACAGAGCAGTATTCACAAAAGCCATTTAAGAATTCACACACATCTTAGGCTGCTGCTGAAAAAAGTTTCACTGCAGATCCATTTCATTGCTTACTTAGCATTAATTATTAGCAACCTTAGAAAACTATTTTAAAAACAGCTCTTCCTCTGTTGGCTGCTTCCTCTTTCACGCCTCCCTCACACACCGATACTCGGCACAGCGCGACTGGCAGTAGGAAGAAAGCTGCTGCTCCCAAGTGGAGTTTGACGAGTGCTGCGTGTTGCATTCTGCCAGTCAATGGCCTGAAACAACATTCAATAGCAACTCCCCCTCTTCTGCACTCCATCATTGGTAATAGATTGCCAGGCTAAGAATCAGATTAGAATTTGACTATAGAGAATCACAATAGTCTGTGGGTGGCAATTATTAACAACTCAGTTTTACTTCAGATTTGCTGATGCTAATGCCCTGACTGTTTCCACCTTGTGCCTGCTGAGTGTGTTTTCTTGCTACCTCCCCATCTTCAAGTAAGCAATACACAACTCAAATGTCTGGATTTGTGCAGCTCTTTGCAGTAATGAGAGAGGGGGAAAGAAATAATCCCATCCTCCTTTATGAAAGGCCACTGAAAACAATAATGCAGTTCCAGATGATTTAGGGAACTCACCTTTTGTGCCTCAGACTTGGCTGTCTTGTTCCCAGTATCTAGAGCAAGGCAGAATAGAAACTCTCTTAAAGCTTCTTCTGTTTTCCCCAGATTAGCTAATGCCTGTCCTTTCCTTAGGTGACCCTGCAAGGAAACACATCCATAGCTGCAGTATTTTTCTTTTGTCATGAAAATATGCAATAAAATTATGATGAAATTACAAGAGATCTTTCTGAAGAAGAAAAAGTTAAGTAGGAAAAGTCACTATAAGCATCTCTTAACCTAGACACCACCACTCTGCGTTTCTAACCGCAATGGTCCTAAAAACTCCTACAGGATATTGTCCAACTCAAGCAAATATGACTTTCACAGCACCTGAGCCCAAATCATCTTGGAAACATCTACTTCCCCTACATTAATCCCCTAAAATAGTAATTTTGTCCTTATAGAATGATACAAGCACAGCATTCATTTTTAGAGAGAGTTCATGAACTTGATATTCATCCAGGTCAAAGACAATAGCCTTAGCTCATCCTCCATGAATATCACACTCTACCTCAGGAAGCTCGAGAATACCATGGTTAAATGTCTGTAAACCACAAGTGTCCAAGAAGTTACAGGATTTAAATCTTCCCTCAAATTCAGCTGTCTGACCATTCTAACCATTTCCTACCAGGGTAGTAACAAGATTTTAAACCAGAGTAAAACTGGAATCAGAACTCACTTTCAACCAGTATGGCTGGAGCCTGCACGCTGTTTCTGCATCATGCAATGCATCTTCACAAGCTTTCAAAGTGGAGTTAATCTGGGACCGGTTGCTATACAGCAAGTGGTCATTTGGAGCTGTAAGAAATAGAAAAAGTGGTTAAGTAAAATAGAAGTTAGTTACATAAGCTTTACTCCTTAATTTTTTTTTTTATTAAACACATGTTGGTGCTTCTGAGTTGCACAAACCCACAAAATATCCAGTTTTTAAATAACTATGTACTAAATGAAATCTGGAAACCTCTTTGGGCAACTCCAGACAAAATGTCAGCTATGTATTATATAACTGCAGGGAACATTGCATAAATAAATGCTGAGACGCTCACACAATAAATTACCAGTGCTGACTGAGGATCAGATGGTTGGTAGAAACATACAGGAGACATTTAAGGCGGCAGGAGGAATGCTGGCATACTGTAGGGAGGAGTTTCAAAATCCGTGGCATCAAAGTTTTTAAGTGATACATAGCGATCTCTTCGTGCCATCGCTCAACACAGGAAAAGAAGTAACAGTGTGAAGAATCAGATAACACTACACTGATCACCGAGTTACACACACGGCGCGTTGTAGCATCGAGACAAAACGTGTGTTGAGGGAAGGCTGGGCACTTTTCTGAGATTACTTTGTCATTTAGGTGAAACTCGTAATACCTTGCCTTTAATTCCCACTTACTGCGTGCAGCGTGTGAGTTGCTTTTCCTCAAACTGCATTAAAAGGACCGCGTCAAAAAGTTCTCCCTGCACAGCCCCGCAGGCGCTTCCCGGCGATGGGGCGGGAGGGCTGAGCCGGGCCAGCCGGGGTTGCGGGATCCCGGACACGCATCCCCCGCCGGTCCCTTTGCGCCCGGCTACGAGCGGCTCCTCCGCGCCCGGCGGTGGTCCGAGGAGACCGGACCCCCGACCCCTGTGCGGCTCCTCCCGGGGCGCGGCGGGATGCCCGGGGCGCGGCGCTCCGCTCCCTCCCGGCCCCGCCGGTTACACAACGGCGCCGGCCGGGGGGAGCCCGGCCGGACCGCAGGCTCCGGCTTACGCAACCGCTGCTCTCCTGACCCAGTTTCACCGCGGGCCGAAGAGCCACGACCCCTCCCCGGGGCTCCCCCTCCGGGGCACCCCCGACACCCGCCCCAGGGCCCGGCGCGGGGGGCCGGCGGCGGGCGGGAGCGCGGCCCCGGCACACCTCCCGGACGCGGGGGCTGCCCCCGGCAGAGCCCGGGGCTTTGCGGGGCGAGAGGCACCGGAGTGGCCGCGGGCGAGCCCCGGCCGGCGCCAAGTTGCCTTCCCCGGGGGCTGTAGGAGCGCGTCCCCCGCGGGGCAGCGCCGGGGAGGGGGAGAGCCCTTACCTAGGCTGACCGCTTCGTTGTACTTCTGCAGGGCGGCTTGGAGCTTCTTCTCCTTGTAGAGGAGGTTCCCTTCGTGCCGGAGCTGCGAAGCCTTCACTTGGCAGGGGAACCACTTGGCCAGCAGGTTGCTGAGGATGACATTGACCCGCAGGAGCTGCCCGGCCGCCGCGCCGCCCGCCTCCTTGCACAGGACGCAGCGGGACTGGGGCGCCCGGTCCCTCTCCAGGCACTTTTTGCAGAACGTGTGTCCGCAAGGCAAGGAAACGGGCTCGAAGAGGAAGCCCTGGCACTTGCGGCACCTGAAAACGTCCCACTCGCGGGGTGCCGCGGGGTGTCCGGCGGCGGGCAGCCCCTCTTTGATCCGGACGCTCTGCGCCAGGCACTCCACCAGCTTCTCCAGCTGCTCGGCGCGCAGCTGCTGGTGGCGGGACGCCAGCTGGTACAGCGGCAGCGCCTCGTGCAGCCGCCCGCCGAAGGCCAGCGCGTCCGCCCGCCCGAGCAGCACCTGCCACTCGGGCCCCAGGCCGCCGCCCGGCGCCTCCAAGTTCTGCGCCTGCAGAGCCCCCGCCGCCAGCTGCAGCACCAGCTGGGGCTCGGGGCGCGGCGGCGGCAGGTGCGAGCCCATGCCGTCGGCTCTAGCGGGGCGGGCGGCGCGAGGCGCCGGGGCGCGCAGGGGGCGCGGCGCGGCCCCGCCGGCCCATGGCGGTGCTGCTGCCGCCCCGCGCCGGGAGCGCCCCGCGCCGCCGCCAACGCTTGTAGAAAGGCGGGCACGTGACGGCTTTTTTTTTTTTTTTTTTTTTTTTTTTTTTTTTTTTTTTTTTT